>NC_057812.1:392654561-392954561 GCF_018294505.1 Triticum aestivum | reverse complement strand
AAAGGATTGGGTGACCTTTCTGCACTTTATTTACCTTTGTTACTTGTTACTCATTACAAATTATCCTGTCACAAAACTATCTGTTACCTATTATTTCAGTGCTTGCACAGAATACCTTGCTGAAAACCGCTTATCATTTCCTTCTGCTCCTCGTTGGGTTCGACACTCTTACTTATCGAAATGACTATGATAGATCCCCTATACTTGTGGGTCATCATGAAATGAATATTGGCTCTGACATGTGAATCACTGAGATGCATAATCATTGATTGTTTTGAATGTTCTCTATGAATTGCCAGGCCTATGAGTTTGATTGTAATCTACAAACACGCTAAAAAGCTGCTCAAACTTTTTGAACATGTGAAACTGCTGCAAACGAGGTGATCATACTGTGTCCTGGGAATAATGCTAGTACATATTGTTTTGCATGTTCATCCAATGCCAGTGATACAAGAATTCGAACTAATCAAAGTAAATTCATTCATACACGGTCGGATTTCATATAAAAATGTCGGATTTCATTACATTTCATACATTCTTTAACTAAAAAAGGGTGCGCTGTAGGTATAATTAATTAACCTAATCTATGATCTCTGGCGCCCATTTCCCGTGTCCGGCTGAGCCGAACGGAAGCTTATTCTCCAACACACCTCTCCGACTCCATGTCGCTGCCAAGAAGCTAATCGGTTGTCAATGCTCAACCCGCCAAGCTTGGCTTCAACCGGAGGGTAGCAGCGGTGGCCTTACTTGGACCCAAGCGGCGGCGACCTACCGTATTCTACTCTTCGTCGTTTTCTGTGTGGCGCAGCCTCGTTGGCAGGAGGGAGGGTCCTCAATGGAGACGGCGATGTCCTCTGTCTCGTTGCCGGTGGGGCGGTGCCTGGGCGGAGCAGGGGAAATCCTCTCCCTCATTGCCGGCAGGGCGGAGCCTCAGCTAAGCCGGCGATATCCTCTGCCTTGTTGTTGCCGTGGCGGGGCCTCGGAGGAGCAGGGCCTCGCCGAAGCCGGGGAAGTCCTCTGCCTTGGTGCCAGCGGGGTGGGGCCTCGATGGAGCCAGCGATGTCCTCTACCTCGTTGTTGGCGGGGCGGGGTCTCGGGGGAGCAGGGCCTCGCCGAAGCCGGTGAGGTCCTCTACCTCAGTGCCGGTAGGGTGGGGCCTCGGCGGAGCCGACATTGTCCTCCGCCTTGTTGTCGGTCTCACAAAATGGTGCCTTGCCCACTTCATCGCCCTCTTTGTAGGCGGACGCTACCTCTGCCACCTGCATGCTGTACCGCCAGCGCGCGAGGCGGCTCTTGCGTGTGGAGTGGTACGACTCGAGCAGTGCCTCTTGCCCCGCCCGCTCTGCGGTGATCTGCTCCTCCACCTGCAGGTGCTCCTGGAGGACATGTTGGTTGTAGGCGGCGTCGGCCTGTGCCTTCCGGGACTGCTCCTCACGCTTCTGCCTCACGATGTCCATGTATTGGGCACGGGCCTCGCCGATGGTCATGGTGCAATGCACCAGCGAGGATGGCGCGGAGGAGGGGGTTGGCGCCGGATCATCGACTACCACATTCTCCATTGGGACATCATCGTCATCTGGCTACCTGTCGGCCAGCCAGTCAGCAGCAATGGCTGCCATCTCTGTCTGGTCCATCGTACGCCCGCCCTGAATAGCACTAGAGCACGAGGAAGCCATGGTGGGAGTGGTGTGTACAGGATAAAGAGAATGGAGGAGGATGACTGTGGCTATGGCCAGCGCAGTAGAGGGACGGGCAGGTGGCGCCGGAGTATCTGCCTCGGCAACCGTGTATCATTAATGTGGGTGGCAGACGGATGGACGGACGCCACTTGTGTCATTTGAACACAGAGCAATCTCTTGTGCATGGACGGACGGAAGCGGCGCTGGATGTATCATTAATGTGGGCGGCAAACGGACGAACGTACAGAACCGGCGCCGGGCGGCGCTAACTGTTTCGGGCGGAAAGCACGCGCGGGCGAGGGAAGGGGTCTGAGTGGGCTAGGGTGGTCAGACTCGTGCTTAGCAGCGGTCTGGTCCAACAGCCAGACATGCTGGCTCGCCATCGAGCTCGCCGAGCTTAGCGACGACAATCAGACGATGGACATGGCTTCCGACCAGGAGCCGGCGCCACCGCTCAAGCTGGTTCATGTCGTGTTCACCATAGAGCAGGTGCGGCCGCACTTCGACGCCCTAATGGCGAAAGAGCTACCAACACAGGAGGACATGTACTGCAACCTCCGTCTCCTCAAGGAGCACCGGCTCGTGGAAGGATGAATCATCGGCGGACAAGCGAATGACAATGTCGTCGTAGACATGTGGCCCTATGATCCCGGCTTCCTGAATGAGTAGAGGGTGCTGTATTGGACCATCCGTAGGGCTCGCGAGGCCCTCTCCATCTTCCTTCGAGTTGTTGCACTCGCCATGGCGCCGCCATCTCGCGGTGTCAACATGGTCAACGAACATGAGGAATCAGGAGATGACTTTCATTAGAGAGGATGGCAGTGGATCCCACCAGGGCCATAGCCGCACGTACGCAAGTGCCTCCTTATTAGTATATACAACTATAATTTTTTTGCTCCATCCTGGTTTCCTGACATCATGGTCCCACACCATTGTCAACCTATATAGTCAATAAACGTGAGAATTGCATAAGGAGCGGCCGACAGCTGGGACCCAGCAGATCGAGCAGTATTTGTGTTTTTGAGGTGTGAGCAGAGTCTTTCTTGAGCGATGTTTTTGTTGTTGTTCAGAGGAGCAAGGTATCAACTCGGCGGGCGGTGGCCTATCTGTCCCAGGCTATTATTTTATGTTGACAAAATATCCAACCCGGATATTAATTTTTCAATGTGAAAATGGCTAGCCCAGCTATTCTTTTTTTGTGGAATACCCAACTCAGGTCAACTTGTTATTCTCCGAGCCACGTTAGACTTGCCAAGAAAATATATTTTAAGAAATAATAAATGGGCTGTAATTAAAGAATTGGCTGTAAATAAAAAACGCACCGAATAGGTACATTTTTTTAATTTCATTACTTGTTGTGCACGCAAAATTTGGTTGGATTTTTACTTAGTACATATTTATTTTGAAATTATATTTAATCCGACTCTAAATATCGAGTTAAAAAATATTTCGGATCCCATAAAAATGTTGGAAGTTTTGTTGAATTTTTTTGAGCGGTTGGCTGAAATTATTAACTGTTGTCCTCGCTAGAAAATGGGCTGTAATTTTAACAAACAGTAAATGGGTTGAGTAAATTCCATTAGAATTGAAAAAATGGGTTGTACATTATAACAAATCACAAATGGGCTATATGCTCTCTGCCACAGATGTGATGGTCACTTGTGGGCCTACTAAGTTGATGCGTATGCAAGGCTTTGTCAACTTGTAGTCAACACACGATTCTAGTAGAAGTGGCCGTTGGTTGTCCATCTAATGGCTATGGTGCTTCTTCAATCAAGGATATTCTTGTTTTAGTCGCCCAAACCATAGCCGGTGGTACCGCCTGCTACCGCCTCCCGTGGTCGGCTGTGTTGTCGCGTAGGCCTCACCGACCCACCCTACTCCCAGCGCCATCCAGGCCATTCCTCTACTCACCAACACCGCCTTTTGTTCTCCGACGATGACATTCTCACACCGCATCCGAACCAGTGAACTCTCGTACTCCCCTCTGCGTGGGCATCCACTTTTGTGTCTTCGCCGGCTCTTGGTCGTTCCCTTCCTAAGCCTCGCCATCGTCCACCGCGTTGGTTCTCTCGGCGCAGCGTGGTCAACTTTGCCAACAAATGACAACCATTAAAAGAGGCATGAACGTGAAGCGGCTGACAGCAGGGACCCGCATGGCCCATGGCCGCATGTGAGCAAGTCCCTCCTTATTATGCGAAAACAAATGATTTCTCCCCCTGACAGGTTTGAGCCATCAGCTACATCTTCGCACGCCGGGAAGTGTTTCCTTTATTACGTGGAAAAAAGTTACCTCTCCCTGACAGCTGGGACCCACCAACTTTATTATGATCCATTTCACGAAAATATACATTGTACCAAATATGCTAAATTGTTTCCTTTTTATTCTAACTCAAAAAAGAATAAATTAAAAAACCCAAAAAACATCATCGCACGCAAGGAAGTGCAATCTTATTACAAGCAAAAAATGATTCCCCCTGCTAGCTAGGACCCACCAGATTTGGAGGCTCACTTGTGGGCCAACTAAGTTGACGCGTACGAGTGTTGTCAACTTAATCAAAATGATTCTAGTTGTACTAATTGTTAGATGTTAAATCAATGGCTGTGTTGCGTCTACAACCTCTGGTCTTCTTGCTCCAGTCGCACAAACCAGGCCCGCCGTACCGCCTGCTCTAGCCTCCCATGGCCGGTTGTGCTGCCGCGCAGGCCTCATGGACCGATCATACTATGACTAGCCAGACCTTCCCTCTACTCACCCACACCCCATGTTATTCTCTAGTGACGGCGGCCTTACACCGCAGCCGAACCAGTGAACCCTCATACTCCCCTCCGCGTGGGCATCCACCCGCCTCATCTTCTCTGGCTCCTTGTCGTTCCCTTCCTAGGCCTCACCGTCGTCCACCGCCTTAATGCTCTCGGCGCCTCGTGGTCAATGAGGTCAACGAAGGACAGCCATCGAAACTGGACTTTAGGCTGTGAGGCTGACAACTTGTCGACGTTCTGGGAACGAGGGTCCCCAGACTTGCCTGCTTGCGGCCTGTGGCGTGGCTCAAAGGGGGGCCCAGCACGGCCCATCTTCACCAACACAAACCCAAGACCCTCGCGAGGGGCCAAGCCTCGCGGGGCAAACAACGCGGAGCTTCCTCAGGCACGGCCTCGTCAGGCTGGCTCACGAGGAGGCGGAGAGATCAAGGTGGGGTACCTCACGAGGTGCCCATGACGCAAGCCATGACAACTCAGGGTGCCAAACGGGTGCCATCCCGCGCATCGTCCTCCTTTCCTCTTTGGTGCAAAGGGGGCAAGCGCAGCCGCGGAGTACCGAGGCATCAGGAAAAGGTTTCCATTTCGGTGCAACAAGACCAAGACCAGGAGGACTACGAGACGGAGGTCACCGTGGAGCCCAAGACGGCGTCATCACCAGAGCTTTGCGCAGGCGAAGACTACTTTTGTCAGGAAAGTTGATACTTGTTGTCCCCCTTCAAATTAGCGCGCCATTGTTGGCTCCCTTCCCGCTCAATATGTGGGGAGAGGACCAGGGCCTCTATAAATAGGACCAGCCACCCACATAGCAAGGGGGTCGGTCATAGGAGAGCAGAGAGAGAGAGAAAGGTGATCGAACTCCTCCGAGCAGTTCATCGCCCCAGCCAAGAACAGACCCTCGCGAGGCTATTCTTCCTTGTATTGTTCATCATCATCAGCCCAAGAGGCAATCCACACACCACACACTGGAGTAGGGTATTACACCACAACGGTGGCCTGAACCAGTATAAACCCTGTGTCTCTTGTGTTGTTCTTTCCTTAGTTTAGATCCAAGCATGGCGGAGGGGTGCAGGTAGGTAGGAGGTGAAATCTCCGCACGCACCCCAGTGTTCGAACCTCAAGGGTCTGCCGGTACCCGAAATCCGACATTTGGCGCGCCAGGTAGGGGTGCGCAGGAATTCGTCTTCCGTCACCCCGTTCTCCTCCGACCATCGCACTCATGTCTGACGCTTGTTGGGCCCGCGCGGAGCGCCGGGCCGCCCTCGCTTCTCGCGTCGCCCAGACGGCCCCTGTCGGTGGGCGTCCTCGCCGTTCCCCGTCACCTGCCGTCAACGCCGCCACCGGCCCGGCGGGGGACGAGCAGCAAGCATCGCCTCAGCATCCATCCATGCGCCAAGACGGCCGCACCGCAACTCCCTCGCTCGCCCCAGCTGGTTCTTCGTCCCGCGCGCTCCGCGCGCCCATGGGGCCCCGCAACCTCTCCCCCGCCTATCGCGCTGCACCGACACCCCCAGTCGTCGCGGCCCTCTTGGGCGGCTCGCAGGCGCCGCCTACAAGTTACCCCGTCAAGCCGTTCATCCGCCGGGTCAGCGCCGCTTCCACGCGGTAGGGGGCTCCCTTGGATCGGGCGGTGCCCGAGACCGGCCTGAGCTTCAGCTCGAAGGACCACCCCTCCAACTCAGCCTGCTCAGGCGCGCTCCCCATGCTGTGCACCCCTACCATCTGCCAGGTGGCCGTCACCAGAACTCTCATCGATGGCGGGGCAGGCCTCAGCGTGCTCTCAGTCGAGGCCTTCAACCTCCTCTGCATACCCCTGGAATGGCTGTAGCCCAGCCGGCCCTTCTCAGGCGTTGGGGCAGGTCGTCCGGCTCCTTGGGACAGATCCGACTCCCAGTGACCTTCAGCACCTACGACAACTTCCGCACGGAGCTGGTCAACTTCGACATCGCCCCCATCGGCCTCCCCTACAACGCCATCCTCGGCTACCTAGCGCTGGCCCAGTTCATGGCCGCGACGCACCCGGCATACAACCTCATGAAGATGCCCGGGAGCAGGGGTGTCCTCACCGTGCACGGGGACACTGGGGACGCTCTGCGGGTGCTCAAGCTTGTCTTCAAGACAGCAGCGTCGGCACAGCCCGCCACCTTGGAGGCCCCCGAGCCCAAGGGGGCTGCGCCCGCCAAGAAGAAACAGTTGTTCACCCAAGACAAGGCAGAAACCAAGCAGATACCCGTCGATGAGGACGGATCCACCAACGCCACTTTCACCATAGGCGCCCACCTCAAACCCGAGCAGGAGGAGGCCCTGGTCGGGTTCCTGCACGCAAACAAGAAGGTATTGGCTTGGGAGCCAGACCAGTTGGCAGGGATCCCCAGGAGTTTAATCGAGCATCACCTCAACGTGTGCCCCAACGTGCGCCCTGTGAAGCAGAAGGCCAGGCGGCAGTCCACAGAAAAGTAGGCCTTCATCGTTCAAGAGACCCGCAAATTAGAGGCCGCTGGGGTCATTCACGAGGTCCGATACCCAGATTGGTTGGCCAACCCTGTCATTGTGCCAAAGAAGGGAGGGAAGGAATGCATGTGTGTCGACTTCACCAACCTCAACAAAGCGTGCCCGCAAGATCCATTCCCGCTCCCCCGCATCGACCAGATCGTTGATTCCACTGCGGAATGCGACCTGCTATGCTTCCTCGATGCCTTCTCTGGGTATCACCAGATCAAGATGGTGGTTGAAGACGTCGAGAAGACAGCCTTCCTAACCACGTGTGGGGTGTACTGCTACACCTGCATGCCATTCGGACTGCGTAACGCAGGGCGACCTTTCAGCGGCTGATGCATATCACCTTGGGCCCGCAGCTCGGGAAGAATGTTGAAGCTTACGTCGATGACATCGTGGTAAAATCTTGGGAGGCCAGGACCTTGATACAAGACCTGGAGGAAACCTTCGCGAGCCTCAACGTAGTGAACCTACGGCTCAATCCAGAGAAATGTGTGTTCGGAGTCCCCTCGGGCAAGCTCTTGGGTTTCCTCGTGTCTCACCGAGGCATTGAGGCTAACCCGGAGAAGGTCAAGGCAGTGGAAGACATGAGCCCACCAAAGACCCTCAGAGAAATGCAGAAGCTCACGGGGCGCGTGACCGCGCTAGGGCGCTTCATCTCCAAGTTGGGGGAGCGAGCACTACCCTTCTTCCAGCTAATGAAGAAAAAGGGGCCCTTCAAGTGGACTGAAGAGGCCGACAAGGCATTCCAGGATCTCAAGAAATACCTGACCAGCCCACCGGTCATGGTGGCTCCGCGCCTCAAGAGCCCCTGGTGCTTTACCTCGCCGCCACTCCCTACTCCGCTAGCGCAGCCCTGGTGGCAGTCAGAGAGGAGCGCCGAATCAAAACCGCTGCAGCAGCCGAGGCAAGGCGGAACTGGCACGAGGAAGGCCCACAGAAGCCGCCACGACGGCTGATGAGGACCAGCCGCCATAGAGGGGCGCACCAGAGGCAGAAGAGGCCCCTCTCCCAGATGGCCAGTCTCGGGAGGCCTCATTGTCTCGAGAGGCGCCATGGTCTCGAAAGGGAGCCGCCAGCACTGACGCACTCCACCTCGTTGAGCACGTAGTGTACTTCGTCAGCACAGTGTTGCGGGATGCAAGGGCGCGGTACCCTATGCCCCAGAAACTCCTCCTCGCGCTACTGGTGGCCTCGTGCAAGCTGCGGCACTATTTTCAGGGTCACCCCATCAAGGTCGTCTCGTCATACCTCTTGGAGAGGGTGCTCAGGAGCCCCAATTCAGCTGGGAGAGTCGCTGAGTGGAACATAGAGTTGCAAGCGTTTCAGCTCGAATTCAGCACGACCAGAATCATCAAGGGAGCAGCGTTAGCAAATTTTGTGGCAGAATGGACGGACGCGCCAGGCCTCAAGGCCGACGAGGATCAGTCCCTGTTCCCGGGAAGCGATGCGCCAGAAGGCTGGGTCATGTACTTCGATGGGGAGTTCTCCAGACATGGCGCAGGGGCTGGGGCGGTGCTTATATCGCCCACCCAGGACAAACTCTATTACGCCGTGCAACTTTGTTTCCAGCAAGGCAAAAAGGTCTCCAACAACATAGCGGAGTATGAAGGTTTAATAGCGGGCTTGAAGGCCGCAGCTGCCCTAGGGGTGAAATGCCTCACCATCAAGGGCGATTCGCAGCTCCTTGTCAATTTCTCCAACAAGGTGTACGAGCCGAAGGATGAGCACATGGAGGCCTACCTTGCAGAGGTCCGCAGGATGGAGGAGAAGTTTTGGGGGTTGGAGTTGCAGCATGTGCCCCGTGGCACCAATCAAGAGGTAGATGACATCGCCAAACGCACGTCTAGGTGGTTACCTCAGGAGCCTAGCATTTTTGAGGAATGGCTCTTCAAGCCTTCAGCCTTGCCGTCACTATCAAACACGGCTCAGCCCCGGGAGGAGCTCCCCTAGCCACCTGCCTCCGGAGCTCCGGCCTGTGGCCCGGCCTCAGGAGCACGCCTGCTCCTGATGATGGAACCTTAGGAGGGATGTTGGATCACGGAGCTCCGGAGCTACTTGACGCAAGGGACCCTGCCGGAGAAAGAGGAGGAAGCAGAGCGAGTGGCACGCCAGGCCACGACATACTGCATCAGAGATGGAGCGCTCTACCGGAAGCGACCAAACGATGTATCCCTGCGCTGCATCTCTAGGGAGCAAGGGAAGGAACTACTGGAAGATATACACGGCGGGGACTGCGGACATCATTCATCGTCACGGACCCTCGTCGGCAAGGCGTTCCGCAGTGGGTTTTATTGGCCCACCGCGCTCAATGACGCCGTTGAACTAGTGAAAGCTTGTGAGGCCTGCCAGTTCCACGCCAAGCAGATCCATCAGCCGGCATGGGGCTTGCAGACTATCCCCCTTTCGTGGCCATTCGCAGTCTGGCGGCTCGACATCTTGGGTCCGTTTCCTCGGGCGCCAGGGGGCTACCGCTACCTTTACATTGCGGTAGGCAAGTTCACCAAGTTGGCTGAAGTGGAGGCTGTCCGCACCATTCCTGCGGGTTCCACGGTCAAGTTCATCAAGGGCATCGTGAGCCGGTTCGGGGTGCCGAATCGCATCATCACAGACAACGGTTCGCAGTTCACCACTAACCTCTTCAAAATGTACTGTGCTAACCTTGGAACGCATATATGCTACGCTTCGGTGGCGCACCCCCGAAGCAACGGCCAGGCCGAGCGAGCCAATGCGGAGGTCCTGAGGGGCCTCAAAACCAGGAAGTTCAAGAAGAAGCTGGAGGCCTGCGGCAGAGGTTGGTACGACGAGCTTTAGTCCGTGTTGTGGTCCATCCGCACAACCGCGACCAAGCCGACTGGGGAGACCCCGTTCTTCCTGGTCTACGGGGCCGAAGCAGTCCTCCCTCACGAGGACAGACGTCGCTCCGCGCGGGTCCTGGCGTTCAATGAGGCGCAACAGGACGCCATGCGGGGGATGGACCTCGTGCTGGGGGAGGAACGTCTCCGAGAAGCCGCGCTACGAGCGGCGAGGTACCAACAAGCGTTGCGGCGATATCACTGCCGCAACATCCTCCCCAGGATACTCGAGGTAGGAGACCTCGTGCTCAGGCGGGTCCTCTCCAGGGAGGGGCTGCACAAGCTCTCTCCCATGTGGGAGGGCCCGTTCAAGGTTGTTCATGTTTCCAGGCCCGGCTCAGCGCGCTTGGAGACTCGTGAGGGAGTGCCGGTCCAGAACGCATGGAACATCCAGCACCTCTGGAGGTTCTACCCCTAAAAAGGCCCAGAGCCTGTGAAGCAATCGCATTTTGGAAAAGGCCCGGAGCCTGTGAAGCAAGGCGAATGCCTATGAAGCTATCGCGTTTTGGAAAAGGCCCGGAGCCTGTGAAGCAAGGCGAATGCCTGTGAAGCTATCACGTTTTGGAAAAGGCCCGGAGCCTGTGAAGCAAGGCGAATGCCTGTGAAGCTATCGCGCTTTGGAAAAGGCCCGGAGCCTGTGAAGCAAGGCAACTGCCTGTGAAGCTATCGCATTTCGGAAAAGGCCCAGAGCCTATGAAGCAAGGCGAATGCCTGTGAAGCTCGCCGCCCGTGACACTCTCACGTAATAATGAGTTGGGGCTGTACACGCCCCGGAGTCTCAGGAGCGCTGGCCTCAGGCCCTGGGCTCCCTCCCACGCCCAGTGGCAGCACTTAGCTCCGCGTTGGTGAGAAGACGTCGAAGAATAGACTAGGTGCCGGACGCATCTTTTCATTTGCTTTCTGCAGTTGGCTTGTTCTTCTTCATTTGAAGTTTTATTGAAGTTGTTGCCGTCTTTGGCTTGCGGTTCTTCGGCTTTTCACGCTCCTGCCTTGATTTCTCTTGTGCAAGGCCTCGCGAGGAGGAGAGCCGAGCGCCCTCGCGAGTGTTCCTATCCTAGTCACTCAAAGGGTTCGCATCCTGGGCCCCTTGCAGGAGCATCCCTCCAATCCGTGCCCCTCGGGCACCGCGACACAAACACAGGGCCTGGGTCGGTCGCCCCCACGGCTGGGGCTGGGAACCATCCACGCGCGGGCACATATTCGGGAGGTACGATGAAGAAAGCGAAACAATAATTAACAGCAATAACCCATATATGCCCCCGCGGGGCACCACACTACTGTCCTTCTTTATGCAGGAAAAGGGAAGAGAAAAAACAAATCTGGTGCGGCTCGCCTCGCACCGGCCCGCAGGGAAGCCCGAGCTGCCTCCGGAGCTCAGGGGGACTCCCTCTCGCGCATCACCAGGGCGCGTCGGTGGGCGGACGCGCCACCACCCCCAAGCAGATACGATGGCGTGGGGGCTGGCTACGGCCACCACTAGGAGAGTCGCCGCCTGAAGAAGGACCGGAGAAGCTTGAGGAACCCTGAGCGCCGCTAGCCCCGCGAGCGCCGTCCTCTCCATCATCGCTGGAGCCGGGTTCCCAGCCGCGGTCGTCGCCCTCGGGGCAACACCCTGCGCGGCGACCATCTTCCACAAACACCCTCACATAGAGGGTGGCATCGCCGTCGAACCTGAAGTATAGGTTGCACCGACGGCCCAGGCCACGCTCGCGGGGAAACGTCTGCCAACAATGGGCCAGGGCCAGGCTCCTGGCTGCCGAGACCTCCAGTGAAACCCATGAGGCCCGGCTGCAGCAGCCGTCGGCCTAAAGCCAGAGGCCGCCCGGGGCGCCGGTCGGGAGCTCGCCGAGGAGGAAGCGAGGAAGTGGGAGCCAGGTGCTAGTCGGCTCCGCCGACCACACGACGAAATCCGGCAGCACCTCTGCAGCGCGAAAGCGCGGCATAGGGGGATGCGCAGCTGGAGCGCACCCCCCGGCCGCAGCAATCCGCCTGCCACCGCGCTGGAAAGCGTCTCCGTGGCCGCGAGGAGCTGCCGTGGTGGCCACAGGATGTTTGCGGAGGCGCCCTCGGCCGCGCTTGGGCAGGGGAGAGGCATGCTCTCCCTGGCAAGCCTTCCCCTTCTCCGCGGCCGAGAACCTCCTCGACGGGGCCATGAAGAAGAAGGAGAAGCAAGGGGAGATGAACCAGAAGGGCACACGCCGTCCCGTACTTATAGCCGGCGGAGGCCAACCGCCGACCTCCATGATCGCAGGTAATCATGACCCGTTTTGCATGCAGGGACTTGTCCAGTTAGTGCAGTTGCCGAGGCACCATGGGGAAGTGGAGACGCCCACGTCCAATCAACTGGCACACGGCGCCCAAGGCCGCAGGCTGTTAGGGCCCGCGGCGCTTCGCTCTTGCCCTTCCGCCTCCCTGCACGGCCAAGTCCGGGTGCACCTTGGGCCCGGGGGCTACTGTCGGCGTTCTAGGAACGGGGGTCCCCAGACTTGCCTGCCTGCGGCCTGCGGCGTGGCTCGAAGGGGGGCCCAGCACGGCCCATCTTCACCAACACAAACCCAAGACCCTCGCGAGGGGCCAAGCCTCGCGGGGCGAACAACGCGGAGCTTCCTCAGGCACGGCCTCGTCAGGCTGGCTCACGAGGAGGCGGAGAGATCAAGGTGGGGTACCTCACGAGGTGCCCATGACGCAAGCCATGACAACTCAGGGCGCCAGGCTGGTGCCAGCCCGCGCAGCGTCCTCCTTTCCTCTTTGGTGCAAAGGGGGCAAGCGCAGCCGCGGAGTACCGAGGCATCAGGCCAAGGTTGCCATTTCGGTGCAACGAGACCAAGACCAGGAGGACTACGAGACGGAGGTCACCGTGGAGCCCAAGACGGCGTCATCACCAGAGCTTTGCGCAGGCGAAGACTACTTTTGTCAAGATAGTTGATACTTGCTGTCCCCCTTCAAATTAGCCCGCCATTGTTGGCTCCCTTCCCGCTCAATATTTGGGGAGAGGACCAGGGCCTCTATAAATAGGACCAACCACCCACACAGCAAGGGGGTCGGTCATAGGAGAGCAGAGAGAGAGATAAAGGTGACTGAACTCCTCCGAGCAGTTCATCGCCCCAGCCAAGAACAAACCCTCGCGAGGCTGTTCTTCCTTGTATTGTTCATCATCATCAGCCCAAGAGGCAATCCACACACCACACACTGGAGTAGGGTATTACACCACAACGGTGGCCCGAACCAATATAAACCCTGTGTCTCTTGTGTTGCTCTTTCCTTAGTTTAGATCCAAGCATGGCGGAGGGGTGCAGGTAGGTAGGAGGCGAAATCTCCGCGCGCACCCCAGTGTTTGAACCTCAAGGGTCTGCCGGAACCCGAAATCTGACACAACTAGATCCACCATCTACATCTTTGAAACCAAGGAAGTGCCTCCTTATTACTCGCAAAATAAAAATGATTCCTCCCCCTGACAGCCGAGACCCACCAGCTATATCTTCTCATGCAAGGAAGTTCAACCTTATCCTCCCTGATAGCTGGGACCCACCTGGTCGAAGCGTACGTAGCATTGTCGCGAACATGTACGTACATACTGGTCGATCAATCTCTCTACAATGATGAACCATGGTCGAGCAATCAGCGACACATGCAGTAGTAGAGCCCCCAACATAGCAGTTCAGACAGTCCCTTCTAAACTGTGTACACGTACGTATAGCCAGATGCCAAAAGATACAGCCACATACGTACATACGGGCGGGGTCTCGAACGCCTACTCACGCATAGATACGGCCAAGCCTCGTGTACATTGAGAGGCAGTGGACGCCAGCAATGGCGTCGTGTTCATCAGGAGCCAACCGGCTTGGACGGAACAGCCGAAACAAGGTGTGGTGTATAGCAGAGTGGAGGAAATGACCTTTTGTTTGACTGCGTATGGTCGAAACGGGGTCCTGTTCATCGGGAAGGGTCTGGGATACCGCAAAACGGAGGAAACAGACTTCTGTTCGAGTGCCTACGGTCGAAACGGGGTCCTGTTGATCGGAAGGGGTGTGGCATACCGCAAAATAGAGGAAACGGACTTCTGTTTGTGTGCCTATAGTCAAAACAGGGTCCTGTTCATCCACCGTCTACTGCCTCGCTCTAGCCTCCACGGGCTACTATTCATCCACCGTCGGCTTCCTCCAGCCTCCACCAACTACTCTTCATCCATGGGCTACTATTCATCCAGCCTCCACGGGGTCCTTTTGTAACGCCCCGAGACCGATGCGCGAGGTGTCTTCCAGTTATTCACTGTTGTTGCCTTGTCATTTTCTTGTGTGTTGCATCTTATCATGTCATCATGTGCATTGCATCATCATGTTTTCAAAACTTGCATCTGTCCGGGTTCCCCCAGTTCCGTCCGTGTCCGCTCAGAGCCCAGACACACTCGTACGCGCCCGCGGCACGTCCGACTATTATTTTATAAGTGGCCGGAAGATGTTCTTGGAATGGGTTGAAAGTTGGCATGCGGTACTATTTTAGTGTAGGAAGACCGCCTGTCAAATTTCATCGCGTTCAGAGTCTGTTTGATAGCCCAACCGTTAAACTATAGCGGCATTATAGGCGGGCACACGTCGGACGTTTTCGGTCTCCGAAAACAGTCGGCAGGCCTTTCTCTCATCTCTTTTCTCAGCCTGAGGCCTTCTGCACATTCCACTACCTACCACCAGGCCCAACCTAACCTCTCTCGTCAGCCCGCGGCTCTCCCCCCGCGCGCGTCCGAAAGTTGTCCCAGACCCGACCAGGGCTGTCGCTACCGTTGTGTCCGGAACATCCCCAAAGATCTACAAAACGTCACCATTTTCTTTTTTGGACTCCCTAGCTATTTTTATTCGCGACCGTCCGATTTTGATCGGAGACTCCAGATAGCCCCTAACCAAAAAACCGACTTAATATATATACAGGGCAAACCCTAAAATCTAGGGACATTGTCCCATCCACTCGTCGCCGCCGCCACATCTCCCACCTCGGGATCCATCCCCATCCAATCAGTGTGTGCGTCCCCGATCCAAAATCCTCTCATTCTCTCCCACCAACCAGCGCCTCCCCTGATCCCCTCGTCCACCTCCTGCAGCCTGAGCACCGGCCGGCCACCGTAGCTCCTCCGCAGCCTCCTTCCTCGCTGGCCGACTAAGCTTCGTGCGCCTCTGCCTCGAGGGCCTCCTCATCCCAACCAGCGCGCCTCCGGCCTCCAGTCGCCTTCAACCACCGATTCACGCGTCCCTGCGCCCGCGAGCGTCCGAGGCCGTGACCTCCTCCTCATCCATGACCACGTCGCCGCCGGTGACCAGCACTCCCAGGCCGGCCTCGCATCCCTTCTCCTCCTGTCCCCTTCCTCCCTTGGTTCCTCTTCTCTTACTCACTCTAGTATCTCCCGTACTCTCTGTTCTCGCAGGAGAACGCCATGGAAGCTACAAGGTGCTCAAGCCCGCCCCCGGCCGCCCGCGACCGCCTCCTCCGCATCTGCATCGCCTCGCCGGAGCTCCGTACGTGTCGCTGCCGTTGTCTCCGAGCCTCCGGCGACTACAAGCCACCAGTGCACCAGGACCCATCCCGCGCCTCCTCTGCATCAAACGAGGAGGATGAGATGCTCGTTTCCATCGCCATCGCTGCGCCCGCACGCCTAGTCCCTCGCGGCTCCACCGGAGACTGGTCCTCGCCGGACTTCCTTGCACGCCCGCTATCGCAACCCCGCCATGGATGCGGTCCGCCGGCGACCACCCAGGAGCACCAACGGGGCCACCATCGTCGGAGATGGACTCCTGCCGCCCAGATCCGTCCGTTTCCCCGTCGTCCACCAGCCTTCCCTTCTCAGGAGCTGCATCGCTCCTCAACCATAGCTTCCATGGACGAGCGCCCTCGCCTGGGTGTGTTCATCTCTGCCGCTGTCGTTGTCTCTGCTCACGCCCCTGCCCAGATCGAACGAGTGAGGAGACCGTTCATGTTGACTGTGTCGTGGCCTCCAGATCGGGCCCAACACCGCCTCGGCCTGCGATTGGCCTCTCCACCGACTGGGCCACGGCCCATGGTGAGGACACCCCCGTGCGCCCTCCTTTTTTCCCGCAGTTGGGTCAGATCTCAGATTCGGCCCATGTTCTTTTTTTCCTCTCTGCGAATTTAGCTATTTATCCGCAGTTTATAGTTTTGCAAAAAAGACCTTCATCTTCATGCATATCATATCTCACAAACCGTGCATCACATGTAAATGACTTATATATGAAAAGTGCTTAGAATTTTGTCTAGTTTCATAATATCCAACTTTCATCCATGTTTGAAAAGTTTAAAATGATGTTTGTTTAAATTTGCTCAAATGTCATGTTAAAATGCTTTAATTCATAACTAATTAACCGTAGCTCCAAACCTAACAAACTTTATATGTAAATGGGGTAGAAAAATGCCTAGTTGAACATGGTGACCTTACTTTGCATGTTTAAGAAATCTAAAATTGTGTTTAGGGCAGAACCTTAAAACATGCACATGAGGAGTTTCTGGACTTGTTGCTTGTTGTTCCTGGCCTCATTTAAACATGCCTAGTTAAGTAGTTCTTCTATGCTCCACCTCTTGCCATGTTTAACAACATTTAATATTGTTGGGTACCTAAACGAGATCGAACTAAATACTTGAATGTGGTGTTTCATCAATATGCAACCCATTGCATGTTGAGCTCCACTTAATTTGTAGGATTGTTTGTGCATTTTGCCATGCCATGCTTCATTAAACCGGACATGCATCATACTTGGTTGTGCATCATGTCATGCTTATGTGGTGGTTGTTTACTATGTTGTTTGCTCCTTTCCGGTGTTGCTTCTTCGGGTTGGTTCCGATAACGTCGCATTTGTGAGGAACCGTTTGACTACGTCCGTTTGTCTTCTTCATGGACTCGTTCTTCTTCATTGCGGGATTTCAGGCAAGATGACCATACCCTCGAAATCACTTCTATCTTTGCTTGCTAGTTGCTCGCTCTTTTGCTTTGCCTATGCCGCGATACCTACCACTTGCTTATCATGCCTCCCATTTTGTTAAGCCAAACCTCTAACACACCTTGTCCTAGCAAACCATTGTTTGGCTATGTTACCGCTTTGCTCAACCCCACTTATAGCGTTGTTAGTTGCAGGTGAAGATTGGAGTTTGTTCCTTGTTGGAACATGGATATTTTGTTGGGATATCACAATATCTCTTATTTAATTAAGGCATCTATATACTTGGTAAAGGGTGGAAGGGTCGGCCTTATGCCTGGTGTTTTATTCCACTCTTGCCTCCCTAGTTTCTGTCATATCGGTGTTATGTTCCCAGATTTTGCGTTCCTTACACGGTTGGGTTATAATGGGAACCCCATGACAGTTCGCCTTGAATAAAACTCCTCCAGCAATGCCCAACATTGGTTTTAGCATTCCCCACCTAGCCTTTTCCCTTGGGTTTCGCAGACTCAAGGGTCATCTTTATTTTAACCCCCCTGGGCCAGTGCTTCTCTAAGTGTTGGTCTGAACTGAGCTGCCTGCGGGGCCACCTCGGGGAAACTTGATGGTTGGTTTTACTCGTAGCTAGTCTCATCTGAGTGTGCCCTGAGAACGAGATATGTGCAGCTCCTATCGGGATTTGTCGGCACATTCGGGCGGTGTTGCTCGACTTGTTTTACCATTGTCGAGGATGTCTTGTAACCGGGATGCCGAGTCTGATTGGATTGTCTTGGGAGAAGGAATATACTTCGTTGACCGTGAGAGCTTATGATGGGCTAAGTTGGGAAACCCCTGCAGGGATTTGAACTTTCGAAAGCCATGCCCGTGGTTATGGGCAGATGGGAATTTGTTAATGTCCGGTTGTTGAAAACCTGAAGTTGATCTTAATTAAAATACATCAACCGCGTGTGTAACCGTGATGGTCTCTTCTCGGTGTTGTCCGGGAAGTGAACACGGTGTTGGAGTTATGTTTGACCTAGGTTGTTCTAGGATCACTTCTTGATCATAGTTGTTCGACCGTGCTTTTGCCTTCTCTTCTCGCTCTCATTTGTGTATGCTGGCCACCATATATGCTAGTCGCTTGCTACAGCTCCACCTCATACTTTTACCATTCCTATAAGCTTAAATAGTGTTGATCGCGAGGGCGTGAGATTGCTGAGTCCCCATGACTCACAGATACTTCCAAAATCCAGTTTGCAGGTGCCGATGTTACCGAGCAGGTGACCCAACCATGCTCAAGGAGGAGCTCGATGAAGATCTTGTCCTTTGTGTTGTTTTGTTCTAGTTGATCAGTAATGGAGCCCAGTTGGGGTCGATCGGGGATCTGTGTAGCATTGGGGTAGTCTTCTTTTATTTTGGTTCTGTAGTCGGACCTTGTATGTATTTGGATGAATGTAATGCTTTATTCATGTATTGTGTGAAGTGGCGATTGTAAGCCAGCTATGTATCTCTTTCCCTTATGTATTACATGGGTTGTGTGAAGATTACCTCACTTGCGACATTGCTTTCAATGCGGTTATGCCTCTAAGTCGTGCTTCGACATGTGGGAGATATAGCCGCATCGAGGGTGTTACACCTTTTCATCCACCCCAACCGGCTGGGGTGCGACGACCTCCTCAGGGTCCTATTGATCCAGCGGCAATGGCCTACTACCATGGGGTCCTGTTCACCCAACCCCCATCGGGAACTCTTCATCCACAACCAACCAACCGACTTGACTCACCACGTCTCGACTCGTTCTATGTACCGCGTGCACGATAGCAATGGTCACTGTTCATCGAGAGGCAACCCAACATCGGCTGGCTATGCCACAAACAGGGGCTCGATCGGCTTCAGTAAGTGATAATCCTCAAGTGCAAGGAATCGTCGTAGCACTTTCCAAAGGTGGAAGTGGTAAGTATGGAGTGTCGAACCCACAAGGAGATAAAGGTAAGATCAATATTCTCTCTAGTCCTATCTGCCACTGATACGACTCTACGTACACCGAACGTTTGCTTCCAACAAGGAACGAGAAATAAAACTAAGTTGTAGGTATGAAGAGGATAACTTTGCATGATACCGAAGAACTAAAATATAAAAGTAGGTACTATTAATATAAAGTTAGAATATATTACTACATATTATAAATAGCGAGTGTGGAATAATGATGGATCAGTGTGTGGAATTATCCTAGGAAATTGTTAAGAAGATCGGTAATCATTATTGCAATTTCATATGAGGGAGAGGCATAAGCTAACATACTTTCTCTTCTTGGATCATATGCACTTATGATTGGAACTCTAGCAAGCATCCGTAACTACTAAAGATCACTAAGGTAAAACCCAACCATAGCATTAACGTATCAAGTCCCCTTTATCCCATACGCAACAACCCCCTTACTCGGGTTTGTGCTTCTGTCACTCAAGCAACCCACTATAAGGGAATCATGAGCATATTGCAACACCATACAGCAAGAATCCTTCACGTGTGTGCGGTACGGAAGGCACCATAGGACAACAAGAAAGTGAAACATACAACTCAAACCAATCTATATCATCAATCAACCCAAAAGACAAAAGAAATCTACTCAAAACATCATAGGATGGAAAAACATCATTGGATCATAATATGTGGCATAAAGCACCATGTTCAACTAGGGGAGTACAGTGGGGTGCGGGAGAGTGGACCGCGTAAAAGAGATGAGGATGGAGATGGTGAAGGTGATGTTGATGAAGACGATCACCGCGGTGATGATTCCCCTGATTGCACTCCGGTGCCACCAAGAGAGAGGGGGAGCGGTTCTCCCCTTTGTGCTTCCTCCTCCATGGCCTCCCCCTTAGATGGGGAAAGGTTCTTCCTCTGGTCCTTGGCCTCCATGGCAATGGTGACCCCTCCGGCTTCCTCCTCCATGGCCTTCGGTGATGTTCGCCCCCTCTGGCAGGGTGCCAGAGAGGGCTTAGATTGTTTTTTCGTGCCTATAGAGGCTTACAGCGGCGGAACTCCCAGTCACTCTTCTTTTCTTTGGTTTTTTAGGATTTATAGGAGGGGTTGGCATTGGTTTCTTGTTAGGGGGCCCCATGAGGCGATGACAAGGACGGAGGGCGCGCCCTGGGGGGCCCACCCTTGTGGTGGCCCTGGGACTCCTCTTCGGTATCTTTTCCTTCCAGTATTTTTTATATTTTCAGAAAAATTCTTCGTTAATTTTGAGCTCGTTCCAAGAACTTTTATTTCTGCACAAAAACAACACCACGGTAGTTCTGCTGAAAACAGTGTCAGCCACTCTTCTTTTCTTTGGTTTTTTAGGATTTATAGGAGGGGTTGGCATTGGTTTCTTGTTAGGGGGCCCCACGAGGCGATGACAAGGACGGAGGGCGCGCCCTGGGGGGGCCCACCCTTGTGGTGGCCCTGGGACTCCTCTTCGGTATCTTTTCCTTCCAGTATTTTTTATATTTTCAGAAAAATTCTTTGTTAATTTTCAGCTCGGTCCAAGAACTTTTATTTCTGCACAAAAACAACACCAGGGTAGTTCTGCTGAAAACAGTGTCAGTCCTGTGTAACAGCCCCAAAATTGGGTTATCAATTTTTGTGCTGTTATTCCGTCCTGGCATTTGTTTTTAATTTTTTCTCCTGAGTTTGCTGGATGAATCTGACAATTTTGGTCATTTCCAACCGTTCAAAACCTTGCTCATGTCTCTGTCAGTGGGCAAGACCTCATTCTTCATCCATCAAAACCCTAATTCCAATTTTTGGAATTTGAATATGTCCTTTGTGATTACAAAGGAGACATCATTTCTCTTGATCTGTTGATCATCCCATCTGCCCCACAGACCCTCCTACCTTTCTAAATCTTGGATATGCAAAAATATTGCTAAGTCCTATGCAATATTTTTCATTTGTGATTTATTCCTTTTCTTGTCTTTCTGAGGAATAAAATCCAAAGGCATAGCTAGTCATCTCCTAAATTCATGAAAATTTGTGGAGATGATATTTATGTCTAGTCCTAGCTCTGGCAAAAATATTGGCCCTAATTAAATAAGGAAAATTCCCTTTTTCCTATTTTAAGCCAATATATTGCATTTCTGCCATTTTCCAAAGGAGCTACCATTTTTATAGCAAGGAAAATTCCCAAGTAATTTGTGGATCTTGCACTTGCTATATCTTCACCATTTCCATCCAAACTCATGCTCCAAAGTTCATAATTTGAGCACATGATCCAATGCCAGTTTCTGCCCTGTCTGAAATTTTTGCAAAGGAAGTGCTTGAACCCTTGATCCATTTGAGTTGCAATTTGGCAGGGTGATTAACATTGATAAATCACCGATGTATACCAAAAATTAGCTCAATCCATCTATCCAATATTCAGTGGCAATTTTCTCTAGTTTCTGTTAAGATTGCTTGTCTGTGAAGGAAGTACCCTCATAGATGATCAAAATGATCTGAAACCTTTCCAGCAATCTCTAATGATCATATGTTCACACTCCTTCAAGATTCATCTCATTCGATTAAACTATGTGAGCACAGGAGTAATTCTTTGATTCTGTCTAAGTTTTCAGTTTGTGAAGCAAGTATATTTTATCTTGCCCCAAGCCTTCTACTACCCATATAACCTATCTCCACAAAATTGTGGCTCATTTCAGTTATCCATTTGCCCTAAGGATTTCTTTGAAGTTTCTGGGCAGAAATAATAGCTGTGAAGGAAGTACAATTTTGGAAAGTCCATTTGGTATGAAAGTTTTACAACATCATTATATATCCAAATCATCAAGCGTTGCCAAGTTTTAGCCTAATCCAATACTTCTAATGAGTGCTTCTTCCTGATTTAGCTTCTGGGCCAGATTTGGCAGTTGCACTGCAACTGTGTTAAATACTTGTCCAAATGACCTCCTAATTCCCAGGAGTCCTTTCTAGCCTAAGCCTACCAGACATCAATTCTACCTTTTACCCTCTCTAGTTTTATCTCTAGAATGTGCTCAAGTTTGCTACAACAAACTTGTGAAGCTTAGTTTACTTAGCTCCATTAATCTCTGCCCGTTTCTCTACCGTCACTCTATCTTCGACGGACTACGCGGTAGACATGAGCTGGCATCAGTAAAAACTCCAGAGCGCGCCTTCTCCATGGTGACCACGAGGGCAACCAGCCAAAACGGTGGTCTACGCACTGTTCTCGTCGGCAATGCTGCTCCGACCGTCTCTGGTCTCGCCACTAGTGTCCTACAGTTCCCCCTCGACCTCTGGCCCCCTCTGTTTTCTTCTCCGATGTGTCCTTCCAATGGCCGCACAGTGCGCTCCTGCGCACCGTCGCCTTCCTCCCCGGTGTCCTCTTCCTCCTCTCGTCCGCGAGCACTGGTCGTCTCCATGAGCCTCTGGCGCTCGTCTGCTTCCCCCTCGTCGGCTTCCCATGCCTCTTCGTGACTGCTGAGCACGACAGAGCTGTGGCCGGACTCGTCCGGTGACAACCGACTTAGGTGCCCTCGCCCGGCTATAAATAGCCAGCCCGAGCCCTCCCCGAGCAAGCCACCCCCTCCCCTCTCCCTCTAGAGCCCTCTCACACCCATGGCCAGCCGAATCGCCTACCGGAGCCTGGCAATTTAGCCGGAGTCCGCTCACGTCCTCTGCGCCCAACCTCTCTCTCCGGCCAACACCAGCCCCGTCCGAGAGCTCCACTTAGCACGCCACTCCCCGGCGACCCTCCCTGGCTCGCCTCCCACCTCATTTCACCACCGGAGCCCCAATCATCAAGCCCCGCCGCCCTCTGTCTCCGACCATCGCCGCGGCCTCCCCATGGCACGGGCGCTGTGGTGCACGCCGGGCAAGCCCACGACCACCATTGGGCGTGGCAAGGAGCAGCCGTTCTCCTGCGCTCGACGGCCGGCCAACTGGAGCAGCGAGGCGACGGCCAGGCCGGCGGCCGGCCTGCCTCTGTGCTCTGTATCGCGGGCGAGAAGAAGACAGCAAGGAGAGAGAAGGAGGTGAAGCGTCCCCCCTTTACTGCCTCAACACTGACCAAGCCCACTGAAAGTGCAACTATCCCTGGGTGGTCTTGGTAATTCCTAACAACATATAGTTCATTGAGCTAATGCCATTTCAAGATATACATTTCAGGAAAGCTCAATGATTGGCATGGCACGGATGAGAAAAGTGGACCCCTCAAAATGATAAGGATAAAGAATTGGCTCAATCTCAAAGCTCAGGACTCTACATTTTTTCATTTTAAGTGATCCAAGATCACATTGAGTCCATAGGAAAAGCCTATGTATTGCCTAATGGCTTGCTTGCTCTAAGTTCTTAGTGATATGCTCCAAAATCCTCAACTACTTTCTCATGTCCACATATGTCCCAAACCAAAAGTCAAACTCAGCCCCACCGAAATTTTCTATCCGGCGCCACCGAGTTCAGTTGACATAGCCACTGGCAGAAAGCCTAGTCTTTTTGGTCGCAACGATCGGTATCTTGGTCTCACTGAGATGGGATTGTAATATCTCTGTTTCCCTTCGTAACATTTCGGTCAAACCGAGATGAGCGGTCGGTCCCACCAAGATTGCAATGCAAACTCTCTTTTTCCCTTTCGTAGCACTTCGGTCCAACCGAGATGAGCGAATCGGTCCCACCGAGTTTGCTTGACCAACTCTCTGTTAGTCCATTACCAAAATTGGTCTCATCGAGTTTGTGTAATCGGTCTCACCGAGATTACGTTATGCCCTAACCCTAACAAAATCGGTCCCACCGAGTTGACATGTCGGTCCCACCGAGAATCCTAACGTTCACATTTTGAACTAAATCGGTATGACCGAGTTTCATGATTCGGTCCCAACAAGTTTGGTGATTTGTGTGTTATAGTTAGATTTTGTGTGGAGGCTATTTATACCCCTCCACCCACTCTTCATTTAGGGAGAGAGCCATCAGAACATGCCTACACTTCCAACATACATTTTCTGAGAGAGAACCACCTACATTTGTGTTGAGGTCAAGATAATCCACTCCGACCACATAAATCTTGATCTCTAGCCTTCCCCAAGTTGCTCTCCACTCAAATCATCTTTACGCCAAACCCAAATCATATGAGAGAGAGTTGAGTGTTGGGGAGACTATCATTTGAAGCACAAGAGCAAGGAGTTCATCATCAACACACCATTTGTTACCTCTTGGAGAGTGGTGTCTCCTAGATTGGTTAGGTGTCACTTGGGAGCCTCCGGCAAGATTGTGGTGTTGAGCCAAGGATTTTTTAAGGGCAAGGAGATCGCCTACTTCATTAAGATCTACCCGAGTGAGGCAAGTCCTTCATGGGCGACGTCCATGGTGGGATAGACAAGGTTGCTTCTTCGTGGACCCTTCGTGGGTGGAGCCCTCCGTGGAATTGCGCAACCCTTACCCTTCGTGGGTTGAAGTCTCCATCAACATGGATGTACGATAGCACCACCTATCGGAACCATGCCAAAAATCTCCATGTCTCCAATTGCGTTTGCACACTCCAAACTCCTCCCTTTACCTTCATATGCAATTGGTTTACTTTCCGCTGCTATACTCTTAGAATTGCATGTGTAGGTTGATTGCTTGACTTGTGCTAAGTTGCTAAAATCTGCTAAGAATTAAAATTGGGAAAAGGATAGACTTTTATTTGGTCAAGTAGTCTAATCACCGCCCCTCTAGACATACTTTTGATCCTACATGTGGTATCAGAGCTTTGGTCTCCATTTGCTTTGATTTCCATAGATTTTGGTGGTCATAGCCTTGGTTTCACAACCTAGGAGAGTATGGCGTCTAGCGATGGAAATTACCACCGTAGAGGTCCTTACTTTGATGGTACAAATTTTGGTAGTTGGAAGCATAAGATGAAAATGCATATTCTTGGACATAACCCCGCCGTTTGGGCTATTGTGTGTATTGGCTTGCAAGGTGAATTCTTCGATGGGAGAGAACCAAACCGTGAAGCTACCGCGAAAGAGTTGAGGATGCTACAATACAATGCTCAAGCTTGTGATATTCTCTTCAACGGATTATGCCCCGAAGAATTCAACAAAATCAGTCGTCTTGACAATGCAAAGGAAATTTTGGATACTTTGATTGATATGCACAAAGGTACCGAATCTATCAAGGAATCCGAATTGGACGTGCTTCAAAGTCAGCTTGACAAGTTCAAATTGAAGGATGGTGAAGGCGTCGCTGAAATGTACTCTAGGCTTGCTCTCATCACAAATGAGATTGCCCGCTTAGGAAGTGAGGAGATGACCGATAGATTCATCATCAAGAGGATCCTAAGAGCCTTGGATGGAAAATATGATACCGTGAGCACATTGATCCAAATGATGCCTAATTATAAAGATCTCAAGACAATGGAAGTTATTGTAAGAATTGTTGCTCATGAGATGTCACTCAAGGATAAGGAAGAGCTTCACAACAAGTCAAGTGGTGCTTACAAAGCCTCATGTGATGCTCCCACATCATCAAGTGAGAAGCAAACCTTCAATGAAGAATTGAGTCTGATGGTGAAGAACTTCAACAAGTTCTACAAGAGTAGAAGAAAGGAAAGAAGTTCCAAGTCAAGGTCCTACAATGACAAAAGGTCTTCTAGTCGTGAGCGCAATTGCTACAATTCTGGAAGACCCAGACACTACTCCAATGAGTGTACGGCTCCCTACAAAAGAAGAAGTAGAAGAGAAGAATCACCATCATGAGAAAGAAGGATTAGAGATGATCATTATGAATGAAGACCCTCTCGGAGAAGCAAGGACATGGAAAGGAAGGACAAATCATCAAGGAGCTACACAAAAAGAAGACATCAAGCTCATGTTGGTGAATGGGTATCCGGTTCCGACTCCGACAATCACTCCGACAGAAGTTTTCACTCCGACTCCGTATATACTCAAGATGAAGGTGTTGCCGGACTAGCACTTGTGACAACCAACTCCTTCAACATATTTGACTCACCAAATGAAGGAATTGGGAGATGCTTCATGGCTAAAGGTCCAAAGGTAACACACACCGAGTATGTTGATTTCAATAGTGATGAAGATGATTTGCTAGGAGATGATGATTTACTTGGTGACAACTCTGGTTAACTATGATGACCTTGCTATTAATCATGATGATCAAGATAAAACAAATGACGATGATAAGAAGGAGATTGAGCGTCTAACTAAAGAGCTAAACACTCTTAAGTTAGCTCATGAAACTACCTTGGAAGATCATCGAGAACTTTTAAAGACTCATGACAAGCTACGCTTTGAAAAGCTCAACCTTGAGCAAGAACATGAGTTTTTAAAGGCAATCAATGATGATCTTCACAAGAAAAGTTCTTATTACATTGCCAAGCGTTTACTCTTGTCTACTTACATGCCACAAGTTAAACAAGTAAAAAGAACAAGAAATATTCTTCATCTAGTAGAAACAACAATCATGCTAAATCCAATGTTGTTGCTTCTAGTAGCTCTCTTGATTCCACTAATGATTCTCTTAGCCAAGTTACACTTGAGCAAGAAAATAGCTTATTGAAGGGAATTATAGAGAAAGGTGTTTACAAGAGCCTTGCCGGAAGTAAGCAATTTGAGGAAATTGTACGCAAGCAAGGAAGACACCGGAAGAATCAAGGTGTTGGTTTTGAACGAAAGTTCAATGCCAATGGAGTTGAGTGGGAAGAAGATCAATACCCCAAGACGAAGTTTGTTCCTCAACAATAAAAGTATAATCCTATTTCTTTAAAAGGAACACAATCTCAAGATGATCTTCCACCACAAGACCACAAGAAAAAAGGCAAGTACAAGCTTCAAGAGGAGATTGATCCATTTGAAGAAGCACCCATAGCCTTGGTCAAGTGGGTTCCCAAGACTACATCAAGTTCTACTTCATCAAGTACGACTACAACTCCAAGGATTCCCATCAAGATGGTGGGGATCGCGAAGAAGAAGAACTAGAGAATTCTTGAGGGTGACTCCGCCAACATACTTCACTCATATCATTTTGGCGAGGACAAGTGCAAACAACTGCCATATCTTGCACTAGTTCAAGGAGTCACAAACCCTCTTGTTGGTAAGACAAGGGACAAGGTAGCCTAATGCTTCGATGGACATCATCTTGTGTACACATCACTCTATGTCTATGGATATCCTTGTTTGTTCCTTGTGGGACTAACCCATGTAGGTATTGAAAGTGCAACTCACTCCAAAGGATTGCTCCGAATGATCTACATCAACATTGAGCATCCACATCTTCAACACCTACATGAAGTCATCATCGACAAAACCCAAGGTTAGTTGATCCCTCTTAGGGGGGATATCACATCTAGGGGGAGCTTTACTCTAATCAATTGAGTTAAAGCAACTCTAATGGTGTGAACACAACAATGCTTTATGTAAAAGTGGCAACCCCACTTGTGCTTAAACGATGAGTATGACCTATGATCAAATGTTCTCATTTGACTCCTAAGTCAATATACTCATATATAGATGACCTAGTCATCGCCAATTGCTTGATAGATGCTAGAGTGTTTGTGCATGCTTTGTCACATATTTCTTTTGCCATCTTATTGTGTGAGCATGTTGGTTGCATACTTTACTCATTCGAGGACATCCATTTGTTGCTTTGATTGTTTGGCCTTTTCTCTTTTGCCAAATGGATGGACAAGAATGCCTAAGAACTCCCTCTAGCTATCTATGCTTTTCTCGTCTCAAACTCTATTCATGCTACATCACAAAGTTTGAACAAGTCAGATTCGAACCACTCTGTGTGAGGAGCACTCGGAGTTCCCAATTCGTCATAGACTTAAACTTCGAAAACCTCTTTGTGTATCTCGGTCTGACCGATTCATCCTTTTCGGTCCTACCGAGATCACTTAGTTGATCTAGGTTTTCAATCTCGGTGCAAACGATTAGAACCTTTCGCTCACACCGAGTTGCAGTAACTGCCTACAGTTTTGCATCTCGGTGCCACCGAGTTGTTCCACTCAGTCACACCGATAGGGTCAGGTTATATATACATCGATGGGCCAAATTTTGAATTTTTGTCCGAAACCCTTCGCCCGCGCATAACCTACTCTGCCACTTCGGGTCTCCGGATCATCCTCTTGTCGCCAGCGACCTCCCGCCGCTGGTCTCCGCCGCCGTCAACAGAAATCTACCCCGCCATTGCCGCCATAGCTAGTTCGCCGCCGAACTAGGGTACAAACTTGATCTTTGTGCTAATCCATAACTCTGATTCTTAGCATATTGCTTTGCCATGATTCTTGCCACGAATGAAATCATCCTGTCCAGCGAGAATGTCTCGTAGATTGGTTTTGATTTGAAAATTTAGGGTTAGGTCTCCGCCGAATTCATCTCGGACCGACCGAGTTGTAGATATCGGTCTCACCGATTTGGCTTAGGCCATTGCACATGCATTTTCGGTCTGACCGAAAATTGCAAATTGGTGTGATCGAGTTCAATTCTATGTGAAACTCTAGCAGTGTCGGTGCCACCGAACTGTGACTCGGTCTGACCGAGTAAACTAGTTTAGGTTCCAGAAAACTACTTCGGTATCACTGAGTTTACAAATTGGTAGATCTGAAATGCTTTCTGTGGAGAACTGAAACTAAGTTTTTGAGTCAATTGTTTTGCAAAACTCCTGTACTTTGTGATGCTCATCTACTCTACCTCATCTATAATATATTCACAAGGTCCGCTGACAGTGTGCCTGCAGGATGTCTGACCAAAGTGATAGCCAGAACAAGTCTGAGGAGCAGGTTCAACTGAGTGAGGGCACTAGTCCCTCCAGTTCATCTGATGATGGCAGCAGGAGCACACCAAGTAACTTGCCAAAGGCAGCCACCAGAACAAGAAGGAAGAAGACCTCAGATTCTGAGGATGAGGATTATGTGGCTGTTGAGGAAGAAGTCAGCTCCAAGAAAAAGGTGCTGAAAAAGGAGTATGGCTCAGCTGCTACAGTCAAGCCAGGGATGCATAAGAAGGAACCAGCAAAGAGAGTCCCCATGTCTAAGACCAGAGAATCCACTGTTGAAACCTCCAAGCCATCTGAAGAGGCAGTTGGAGAAGGCAAGAAAAGGAAGGAAAGGGTCAAGAAGACCACTACCAGAGTGCTTGGCAGATCATCAATTATGAGAGATGATGATGAAGAGGAAGAGGATGCTGCACCAGCACCCAAAGCTCAAAAGCTCATGGGAGATGCACAGATCAGGGGCTGCTCCATCTAAGCCCAAAGCTGCTCCCAAGGCAGCTGCTCTAGCTCAGAAGCCCAAGAGAAGCACTAGAAACATTTCTGCTGAGGAAAAGAACAAGGCCCCAGTGCCTGAAGCTGCTGAAGAAGATGAAACTCAAGTGCTAAGGAAGCTGAAACCCAAGATCCCTGACCACAATGATGCACATCCAGTTGCAGAAAACATGAAAATCAGGAAGGATGCAGGATTGAGACTATGGAGAGAGTCTGATCCATATGCTATCAGGAGAAGAACTGTTGTGGACTACAGGTTTCACACTAAGGAACAACAGGACTTCTATGAGACAGTGTTGCTTGACAAGAAGCCCATTGTGTGTGACATGAAATGGGTAGACTGGGAGTACATCCAGAAGAATGAAGATCACTATCCTGGAGTGTATGACAGTTTTAAGGCATGTGGAGTTGATGAATTCGTTGCACAAAAGCTCACCAAGTGGAATGATGAGCTGATCATGCATTTCTACTCCACTGCCCATTTCTATCCAGATGGGAAGATCGTTTGGATGTCTGAGGGTACCAGGTACCAGTCTCTGTTGATGAATGGGCTCAGTTGATCAATGCCCCAAAAGAAAGTGAGGATGACTTGGATGTATATGCTGAGAAGAAGAAAGACCACAACACAATGGCCAACATGTACAAAGAGATCCCAGATGCTGCTTTGGATACACATAAGTTTGGATCTGTCCACTACTTGTTGTCTGGTCTGCCTACCATAAACTGGATTCTGAGGCACACACTGCTACCCAAGTCAGGTGATCACAAGATGATCAGAGGACATGCTATAAACTTGTTGCACATATTTGATGTCCCACAGAAGTTCAAGGTCATGAGTTTGATTGTTGAGACAATCAAGAGGACTGCTGCTGACCAGAAGAGAAGTTGTGGGTATGCCCCACAAATTCAGGAGCTCATCAACTCAAAGATGGGCACATGCACATATCTTTTGGATAAGGAGCACCTGCCCATATACCCTGAATTTGAAGACAACACTGTGGTGATGGATGAAAATGAACCATCTTCAGCTCAAGCACATGAGAAGAGAGAGAAGGCAAGGGCAGAGAAAGCTGCAAGGATGCCAACTGCTGAAGAGGCATATCAGGCCTTCTTGAAGACCAAGCAAGATCAGCTTGGAGATCTGATTCAAGCTACACTAAGGATTGAGAAGGGCTTGGCCACCCTGACTCAGAGCCAGGAGAGCTTGGAGAGGATTGTTGAGCAGAAGTTTTATGATCTCGATGTCAAGGTAACTGAGATCCAAACTGTAGTTGAGCAGCTACAGGAGGAAGCAGAGGAGAAGAAGGGAAAATACACTACTGATGCTTTCAAGAGAGTGCCACGAGGTCCAAGGTCTGCTATAGTGCCTATGACAGATACTCAAGCTTCAGTGTCAGCACTAATAGCCACAGCTCCAGTGCCACCTCCAGCACCCACTCCATTAACTCCAACTACTTCATTAGAAGCCTTCGTCCTTGGAGTTCTCTCTACACCACCACCCGAAGATCAAGCCTAAGAGTCATTTAGCACTATGCATTTTTGAACTTTTTGGTAACTTGTTGCTAAAGGGGGAGAAAAATGTATAGATCATAGGCTTCGACAGAGACTGTTGTTCTTTTTATCTCTCTTGCTATTTTGGTTGAACTTCTTTATTGAGTGCTTGTGTGAGATACTTTATGTCCTTGTGAGATACTTATTGATCATGTGGTTGATCATATGCTACATTAATGTTTGGTTGAATGATGCTATCCTTTACATTCCTTATATGATCATTCACTTGCTTGGTGATGAGTGCATGCTTTTAATCTCTATCATTTTGAGCGCTCCACCAAGATGTATGTGACATGGAAGAGTAACCCATGATCCTAATCGATTATGCATTTGCATTCAAAAGAAAATTTTAAATAATGCACAAATTAAGGGGGAGGTCTTGCTTATCACATACTTCTCAAAGCGACGATGTCTTCTCAATCTTATTTATCATTTGTCGAAGCTTTGATCTATATGTTGTCATCAATTACCAAAAAGGGGGAGATTGAAAGTGCAACTATCCCTGGGTGGTTTTGGTAATTCCTAACAACATATAGTTCATTGAGCTAATGCTATTTCAAGATAAACATTTCAGGAAAGCTCAATGATTGGCATGGCATGGATGAGAAAAGTGGACCCCTCAAAATGCTAAGGACAAAGAATTGGCTCAAGCTCAAAGCTCAGGACTCTACATCTTGTCATTTTAAGTGATCCAAGATCACATTGAGTCCATAGGAAAAGCCAATACTATTAAGAGGGGATGAGGTGTTGCCTAATGGCTTGCTTGCTCAAAGTGCTTAGTGATATGCTCCAAAATCCTCAACTACTTTCTCACATCCACATATGTCCCAAACCAAAAGTCAAACTCGGCCCCACCGAAATTTTCTATCCGGCGCCACCGAGTTCAGTTGACATAGCCACTGCCAAAAACCCTAGTCTTTTCGGTCTCACTGATAGGGATCTCGGTCTCAGTGAGATGGGATTGTAATCTCTTTGTTTCCCTTCGTAACATTTCATTCAAACCGAGATGAGCGATCGGTCCTACCGAGATTGCAATGTAAACTCTCTATTTCCCTTCCACAACACTTCGGATCAACCGAGATGAGCGAATTGGTCCCACCGAGTTTGCCTGACCAACTCTCTGTTAGTCCATTACAAAAATTGGTCTCACCGAGTTTGTGTAATCGGTCTCACCGAGATTACGTTATGCCCTAACCCTAACGAAATCGGTCCCACCGAGTTGACATGTCGGTCCCACCGAGAATCCTAACGTTCACATTTTGAACTAAATCGGTCTGACCGAGTTTCATGATTCGGTCCCACCGAGTTTGGTGATTTGTGTGTAATGGTTAGATTTTGTGTGGAGGCTATTTATACCCCTCCACCCACTCTTCATTTAAGGAGAGAGCCATCAGAACATGCCTACACTTCCAACATACATTTTCTGAGAGAGAACCACCTACACTTGTGTTGAGGTCAAGATATTCCATTCCAACCACATAAATCTTGATCTCTAGCCTTCCCCAAGTTGCTTTCCACTCAAATCATGTTTCCACCAAACCCAAATCCTATGAGAGAGAGTTGAGTGTTGGGGAGACTATCATTTGAAGCACAAGAGCAATGAGTTCATCATCAACACACCATTTGTTACCTCTTGGAGAGTGGTGTCTCCTAGATTGGTTAGGTGTCACCTGGGAGCCTCCGTCAAGATTGTGGAGTTGAACCAAGGAGTTTGTAAGGGAAAGGAGGTCGCCTACTTCGTGAAGATCTACCCAAGTGAGGCAAGTCCTTCGTGGGCGACAGCCATGTTGGGATAGACAAGGTTGCTTCTTCGTGGACCCTTCGTGGGTGGAGCCCTCCGTGGACTCACGCAACCGTTACCCTTCGTGGGTTGAAGTCTCCATCAACATGGATGTACGATAGCACCACCTATCAGAACCACACCAAAAATCTCCGTGTCTCCAATTGCGTTTGCACACTCCAAACTCCTCCCTTTACCTTCGTATGCAATTGTTTTACTTTCCGCTACTATACTCTTAGAATTGCATGTGTAGGTTGATTGCTTGACTTGTGCTAAGTTGCCAAAATCTGCCAAGAATTAAAATTGGCTAGACATTTATTTCGTCAAGTAGTCTAATGACCCCCCCCCCTCTAGAGATACTTTCGATCCTACACCCACCTGCTGACTGGATTAAGTGGAAGCGCACTTCGGCTAAGTATGTCTTCCGTAAATGAAAGCATACTTTGTTGTCTCTTCTGTTAAGAATATGCGTTTAGTATTACACAGACGTATTCCTCATAATGCGTTTTCTCTTTTTCAGCCCGGCGCGGAATCCTTTATATTGTGAACGTTCACCTGTTAGCAGCAAAAATGTACAGATTCTGCTCATTTTTCAGCCTAACGAACGAACGCTCACATTCTCTGTTCGTCGAGTTCTTTTTGATGGGACTACTTTCTTGATGTTTGCACGTTATGAAAATGCCAATTTTGCCCTTGCCTATAAACAGCCCCCTCCGAGAGAGAACTGTTTCCGGCTAATCTTTCCGCGATCATTTCTCAGTTCTTCCTGGAGTATTTGTCGACCCCAGGCAAGCCAACCTCTTATCATGAGCCCCGAACTTGCATGTTGACTTTGCTTGCACCTTGTGTGTGTAGTTGCAGTTGTTTGTTATCGTTTTTCTCTCCAGTTATTCTGTTATGCTTATCATGCATGTTTGTGTTTTCATGATATCTTTTGCCATGATAATTAGAATGTTGTTATTGATAATGCCATGTCACTACTCTACTTTATTTTCATGACATCGTTATAAAATATTATGATGATTGTAATACACCGTTGATATGCTAGTACTTAGTACTGTCATGTTCTTTATGCTATAGTTGTTCACTTGAGAAGCTTGGTATTTTATTAAAGCATTTGTATGATGCATGCTCATTGTTGCATTCATGTTCATGATGATGGAGAAGATAATAAAATGACTTAATAATAACAAACCTCCCCCTTCATCGATGGGATTGAGTCATAGTGCCACCAAATAGAACTTTTTCGGTGCAACCACATTTGCCTTTTATGGGAAGGCCCTAATGCGATATATTGCCGTGCCTCTCGCTGGTGCCTCCAACGAGGGAAGGTTATGGGCGCGCGCTACCCTGATCAGGTAGGCGGACATAAGCCTTGTGTGCCCGGGTTTGGTTTTGAGCTCATGTCCCCGTTTGTGACCGTTTTATTTTGCCACGACGGTGGCCGTTGGTGTCTTTGGTAGGCACGGGGCCACCCAGGACTGAACCCAAAAATGGGTGTTGGTCGGAGTGGCCGGGAGAGTGTCATGGCAGTAGGTTGGTTTTGTCGAAACGCCGTTGGTCCACCCGAATGGGAGTGCGAGGCCATGGGTTCCGTGGTGTGGGTAAAGTGCGCTACCTCTGTAGAGTGTTTATAAAGTCTATTGATAGCAGCACAGTTCGTAGTAGGTTACACTATCAGGTCTTGGTCGAAATGGAGGATAAACCTTAAATAATTAAGTTGATGAATAATGTGTAACAAATAATGTGGTGACTTGGACTATGAGACAGTTATGAGTAATCACGGTGAGGTGTTGATATGATCATGAGATGAGTTCTCGGTGAGTGTTGAGCCAAGTGTGGTTCCGTTTGTGATCCGTGAGTGATAACTGTTTGGTTACAAGATAACCCGTTGATCCGAGTATGGTTCCATTGTGATTCGTCATGATCACCGTTCGGTTGCGAGGCAACCATTGGTAAGAGAGTCCGAGGGATTCGGTGCACAAGTTTGATTGCATCACATGAGTAATATGTTTGCATTTAAAGAACCATGGTAGAACAGGAGATGGTTGCATAAAGTTAACATGCTATGTCTGCATTGGATATGACCGGTAGTTTATATTCAACATAGTTTCAAGATGCCATGCCATGCTTTGATTGATATGTTAAATTATGCCATGATTGAGATGATATGCTATGTTTTGCTATTGCCGTGTTAGAAGCATGTTTTGATATGCCATGTTATTGCCATGTTAGTAGATGCTATGATGTTGTTCATGCTTAGTTGATCTATATAATGCCGTGATTAGTAATTAATATGAGATAGGTTGTTACATGCGCTTGGTTCTTGCTTTGTCTTCCGCTTGTTTGGATGATATATAATTGGTTATCTTGCAAGTACATTCAATGTACTGACCTGGCGTCTCATGCCAGTTTGTAGGTGGTGCCTGGATTGTTTTCCTGATTGGTCGCGCTAGGCCGTAACCTTGCCAATCCTGTGAGTTATGGAGCCCAGCTAGAGTTGATGAGCCGCCAAACCAAGGCTTTCGCCGCCTTTTAAATATCCTTAGAGCTATGCTAGATGATTGTGTTCATCAATGATGTAATCCCCTATACATGTATTTGATGAATATTATTGTACCTAGAATGATGTATAATGGACCTGTCGTGCGTTAGGTGTTATCCTGGGCTGACGCGCGAGGGCCCCCTGCTCCAAGCGGATCGGGGTGCCACAGGACATGGTATCAGAGCAGCCAGGCTGGCATAGGTTATCCTAGCATTAGATCACTGCTACCATTAAACCGTAATGACCCTAAGGGATTTGACCCATCCCTGGCATCCGGCATGGCAACTGTTAATCAATAGGTGGTGCAGTCGGGACCGACACGTCCTCACCCCACTGTCCCCGCCTAGTTATCCGTGGAACGAATAGCAACCATATCCTTTCTGGTCGGCCGCACCGCGTACCCTGCGCCTTTAAGGGAAAGTGGCCCCACCATGCAGGCATGTCCCGCATAGCTGCCTATAAAAGCCCCCTTTTCCGCTAGCCATATCGTGCTCTCCTCATTCATCCATGTCCCTGCAAAAAATCCTAGCTGGCAACACTCCAGCCATGGCTAGCACCCTCAAAGCTCCCAAGTTTTACATCCGCACCATTGCTGTCAACCACCCTGGCTTTCCACCTCTAATTACTGAGATGCTCACGAAAGCCTTTGGCTATAATGCTAATCCCGATTACCTGGTGTTCCAATCGACACCCGTCCCTCACCTTCATTTCTATGATGCAAGAGTGCACATCGACCCAGGTCATGTAGTAGATGGCCATCCGTTGTTTTTAGGGTAGAGCCATGCCTACTACTGATTTGGCAATTCAGGCCGCTATTGTGGAGGCTATCCTATACCTCTGAACCAAGTTCCCGTAGGTGGAACAATGGCGGGAGTTTTGCTTTTCCCCATTGTGGCCGAAGCAGGAATTCAGTCTTCTCCCACTATCCAAGGAGATGACCCAGCAATCGCTCGCCTGGTGCAATATATCACTGCCCAGGGGATGATGATTTCCAAGATGCTTGCCAAGTTCGGAACTATGGACAACAATGCGGTACGAATTGTCACAGAAGCTTATCGTGAGGCTCGTAAATTTGCATCCCAAGCCGCTCGCCCAACGCCATCCGAACCAGTGCTACCCGCTCAGCCTGTGTTGTGGCCTAAGCCAAACATCATCACCCTCGACAAGGCTCTTTACTGACTCAGCCAACATCATTTGCTTGGATCAATTTTAGCCACATGCCAGTGGTCGAAATCCAACCCATAGTATTGTCGGATGATGAAGATGGAGATTGGCTCAGTCTTCGTCCTCCCGGAGAGCCCCAGTAAGGCCAGTCCTCTACATGACCTCAGTCACGACGTCAGGTGTTTCTGTGAGTAGGTTGGTCTGTCTGTTCATCCTCGATATGAGGATAGACCTAAGTGTCCCGGAATGAGTTGTTTCTTTTAGCGTGTAGCGCGTTCGTGCTTTGTTGTATGCTTGCACTATTGTAAGTCGTATGATGTGTTTTATGTATGCTTTCTTGCTTTTGGTTTTGTTTTTGATTGTCTATCTGTCAAGTAGAAATGTTTGACATGGTTGGCAAAGTGTTGCTAACAAGATTTTAATTAGTAGATCACATACACTAAATAACATTGACTCGTCTCGAGTCTATAATAAAATTCGCGCTGGTGTAGGTATATGAATGCCAGGAGTACATATACCCACTAGCATTAAAACACTTTAATATGATTTGTCTGGTGTGTTTTTTCCGTTGCATGTTTATTGCTTCTGTCTGTTTGCTAGTTTAGATTATACTGCATACTGCATGCATACCCGGTTCACCCACAAGTACATTCGGGCAGTACTCGGGAGAACGCAAAGTCACATATCCCTATCTATCTGTGCATACCCCGTCTGCCGGATTTTCAAATCCCGAGCCTCGCAGAGGCATTTCCGTCTGGCAATTCCTCGCCTCTAATTCTTTTTCCCGATTTCATTTCCGAGGGAACACTGCCAACTTTATTTCACTCGATCCAGTACATCTACCCCAATACAGATTTCAACTCCGATTCTACCTCGACACCTACTTTTCGTGGAGCAATCCACGAAATTTTCCCTTATACCCCAATGTGCTTCCTGAGCTGGTGTAGCCACCTCGCCTGCATCCGAACCCCACCACCACCATCTTCTGTGCCTTGCATGGCGTAGGCAAGTCGCCACCCCGCTCCACCGCCGCACGCGATTACTCCGCCGGCGCAAAGCGACGGAGGATCAAGCGTGGCGGAGGACCACACAGTGCACCAGCTTCTCCGGTATCTCAAGCCACCGCACCTAGCCGCACATTGTCCCGAGCTTGATCATTCCTGATGAGTATCGGCAGGAGGATCGACGAGCAGATTAGCATGCCCAGCAGCGCCGCGAGGAACAACCGCAGCACCGCAAAGAACACCTCCTCGCTGAAAGAGCTCGGCTCGATCTCACCCAAACCAAAGAGGTAGTAGAGCGGCATTGTGTTTGTGCGTTGGAGGAGAGCCGCACTGCTGTCTTTTATAGCCCAACCCCGGTGTACGGTGATCCAGGTCGAGGAGAACTGCTCGTCGCTCGATCACCGGCGTCCAGGAGGCGAATCCACGAGCAGTGCCGACAAGGTGCTGGCCCGCGACGTGAGTGCTCGCTGCACCGGCACCGTGCACGCCCGCACCACGGCACTAGGGTCCTCATCACCGTAGGAGCTAGATGCGCGCTACACCAAGCCACACGTGGAGCAGCGATGAAGAAGAAGCAGCAAGCCGGAGGTAGAAGAAGGAGGCTGCCAGTGGTCCCTGGACCCAAGTGTCAGCAGGTGAAACCCCTATCCATTGGGGTGCATCCAACATTTTTTGGGAGTTTGATCTCGAGTGCCCCTAGCCCTGGTGTCGGTGTCAAAACCGGTGGATCTCAGGTAGGGGGTCCTGAACTGTGCGTCTAAGGCGGATGGTAACAGGAGGCAGGGAACATGATGTTTTACCCAGGTTCGGGCCCTCTTGATGGAGGTAAAACCCTACGTCATGCTTGATTTATTCTTGATGATATGAGTATTACAAGATTTGATCTACCACGAGATCGGAGAGGCTAAACCCTAGAAGCTAGCCTATGGTATGATTGTATGTTGTCCTACGGACTAAAATCCTTCGGTTTATATAGACACCGGAGGGGGCTAGGGTTACACAAGGTCGGTTACAAAGGAGGAGATATACATATCCGTACTGCTTAGCTTGCCTTCCACGCCAAGTAGAGTCCCATCCGGACACGAGACGAAGTCTTCAATCTTGTAACTTCATAGTCCAACAGTCCGGCCAAAGGATACAGTCCGGCTGTCTGGAGACCCCCTAATCCAGGACTCCATCAGTAGCCCCTGAACTAGGCTTCAATGACGATGAGTTCGCCGCGCAGTGTTGTCTTCGGCATTGCAAGACGGGTTCTTCTCCAATTTTCGAGTGTTCATAAGCAGTGTCCGGCCTCATAAATATTAAACCTCTTGGCTTCTATGCTCAATAAGGGCTATCTCCCACGCGTCGAATGAATGCGAGGCGCCAGGGCATTTTTACATTCGCCCCCCTAGCCAGATAATTAAATTGTCTATTAAAGGGATGGGGATCTGTCACACCCTAGCTAGTCATGCATCAGAGTGTGTGCATCATGTTTAAAATTCCATTTAATTTGAAATGGGGATTTGTGAAACCCTCAGAATCATTTTTGAAAATGACCCAAATAAAAATTTCTCCAAAAGGGTCCAAGAAAATGCTCATGTTGCTCTCTGAAAATATTGGACAGAGATAAAAATCAAATCAATATTTTTAAGAGCTCATAGGTATTTATTTTGGGCATTTGGATTTAATGCATAAATATTTGCTTTGGAAATATATTAGTTATATATATTAATATATGTCCAAATATTATGCCATTTATAAAGGAGCTCTGGAATAATATATCTAGCTCCTGCAAAAATTGGCATAAGGTAAATAAATGATTTAATATTTTATTTAAATCAAAACAAATGTCAGAAAATTAAAAAACAGAAATAAATAAAAGGGAGGACCTTACCTGGGCCTTTTACCTGGCGCCTCTGGCCCAGCCAGCTGGCCGGCCCAGCCCACCTCCTCCTCTGTCGTCTTCGTCCTCGACAGAGGGAGGGGAGTGTGCCCGGCGCGCGCGCGCGCCACCGCGCCACGCCACCTCCCTCCCTGCCTGCCTGCCCCTCCCCTTCGCGTCTGGATGGCCTGGAACGACGCCACGCCCTCCCCCTGCTCTCTCTCACTCTCCCGCGGTTCTTCCCCTCCTCCCCCTCGCTCTCTCTCTCTCACGGCGAAACACCACCATCGCCGCCGTTCGCCATAGCAGCCGCCACCGGCCACCCCTCGCCCCTCCGCTGAGCTCAGGAGCTTCGCCGCGACCCCCTCTTCCTCCCCACCAAGCCAAGCCCCTCGGGAAGCTCTGCATCGCCTCCACGCCATCGTCTTCCTCTTCGGGCTCCGACCACCATCGCCATCGATTCGCCGTCTCCAGCGCGTCCCCGAGCCCGCTTCGACGCCCACTGCAACCGCGGTGAGCTCCGCCACCATTTCCCCCTTTTTTCCCCCTCGTTCCTGCACCGTAACCCCGTTTCCCACCATGGCCGAACCTCCACCGTCGCCAAGCTCGCCGTCGACGCAGCTCCGGTGACCATTTGGTCACCCCGGCGAGTCCAACAAGTCCGTAAGGACCCGTAGAGCCCCTCCAGCGCCTCAGCTCCCTCGCTTGCGAGCAGCAACGCCGATCCCGACCGCACCCGAACTCCGGCCGCCGCTCATGAGCTCGCCGTCGTCGGTACAGGCCACCACAGGCACGGCCACCACCACCGTTCGACGCGCGGGAGCAAGGGCTCTCCAACGAGCCCAAGCACGGCCTCGCCCGTGCCCTGTAGCGCGTTTCCGTGTCGCGCCGCCGTCTCGGGCCTCGCCGGCGTCATGTCGCCGGTGGGTTTGACCTGTTTGACCTGGGGTTTGACCCCCCCAGGGTCACTGACGCGTGGGCCCCGTCGGCCAGGTGGTCAGATTAGTGCTAATCACTGTTAGTCAACCCCCCTGACACTGACCAGTGGGCCCCAGCGCCACTAATTCCTAATTAGGATTAAATTAACCCTGTTAAACCCCCCTGTCACTGACGTGTGGACCCCACACGTCAGGTTTGACCCCAGCCAGCCGCAGTTGACCACTGATGTCATGCTGACGTCATGCTGGCGCAATATATATATTTCTGGATTTAATTTAAATCAGGAAATTCCAGAATATTATTTAAACTTCAAAAATTCATAACTTTTATTCTGTAACTCCAAATTAGACAAATTATATATGAAAAATGATCAGAAAAATCCAATCTATCCATCTGTACTATTTTCATGCATGATCAAACAAGTTAAATTGATGTTTTAAGCAGAATAAGGAAAAGCACTTTAAAAGGCCATGTTTGAGTTCGAAATTTGAATCTTTGATTCAAATTTGTTCAAACCCTTCTGTTTTTAGTTGCATTAGCCCAACACACTCATATTGCCATGTTTCATGCATGCATCATATTGTTGCACATTGTTTGGTGATGGTTGTGTATCGGTGTCCTTTACGACAGGTTCTGCCTCCGAGGAGTACCGTGATTACCCTAACGAAGAACCGTATCAGTGCATCGAACCATCAGGCAAGCAACCAACCATTTGATCATATCGATACAATCCCATGTTCTCGCTCCTGCTCTCTTTTACTGCATTAAGACAACGCGTTTCAAACTGCTGTGTGCTACGGTAGTTGAACCCATTTCCTCTGCATGACCTGTCATTGCCACAGTAACTAGATGAAACCCACTAGCATGTGTAGGAGTTGCTTGAGCCATATGTATGTGTTGTTCCTACCTTGCTATGCCTGCTATGCTTAGAGTCGTGTCAGGTCTGGTTCATCTGGGTGATGGGCTAGAGTTAAATGATTATGTCGGTAATGAGAGTGGTGTGGTGAACACGATTTGGTAAAGGTATCGATGAGAGGCCATGTAGGAGTACATGGTGGGTTGTTTCATTGAAGCCGACCTTAAGCACTGAGATCTGTATGTGTGATTTAAGAATCAGCTACTACCATGCATTGGGCCCGAAACCAATGGACCCTCTCGGCTTCTTATTCACCCTAGTTTCTCCGTCCAGGAGTTGCAAGTAGTTTCTGGTGTTTGTAGCCTACTGGAGGCCGTGGACAGCGCTGACCGTAGGGGTGGGCTGTGATGCGGTAGGTACGTGGCCGGGTGTACCGAATACCCGTTAGGTATCTCGGGGACCCTGTTCACATCGTTCGGGGCCGTATGGGAAACCTCGGCCGGACTCCCTGCGGATGGAACCTGGATAGGCGATAAACCTGGACTGGAGGCTTAGGTGATTAGGTAGGTCGTGGCCGACACCCACGTTGGGCTTCCGCTTGAAGGTTGCCGAGTACATGTCGTGTAAACGGCGGTAAGTGGTGAGAGCGTGTATGAAGAAGTACACCCCTGCAGGGTTAACATGATCTATTCGAATAGCCGCGTCCGCGGTAAAGGACTACTTGGTTGCCTATACAGTTCATAGACAAGTAAATGGAAACTGCTAAAATTCTCAAGATAAGTGTGAGTGCCGAGGATGGCTCTTCCGTAGGAAGACGGAGGTGGATCCTCGGTAGTGTATTGAAGTGGTGAGTAGTGGACTCGTGTGCGCAAAACCATTTCAAGTTGGAGTATCGTAGGATAGTCTAGCCAAGAGTCAAAGCTGGCTTGCTGCAATAACTCCACCAACCCTTCTTGATAATATGCATGTATGTAGGATCTGATGTAAGTCTTGCTGAGTACCTTTGTACTCATGTTGCTATAATTTACATTTTTACAGAAGACGCTGCAACCCCTTCTGATGGGTTCTATGTAGACGTTGACATCAACGAGTAGGCTAAAGACCCAGGTGGTGACCCTGAGCTTGTGAAGGACCACGTAGTATAGCCAGGCTTTCCAAGCCTCTTTTATTTTACTAGTTGTCTGTACTCAGACAAGTTACTTCCGCTGCTGGTTTGTATGACTGTATGACTTGAATGCTGGGTCGTGTGACCCGTACCTTGTGTATGTTATGTATGGCTCTCTGAGCCTTAAATAAAGTACTTGTGTCGTAGAGTCATGTTGTGATGCTTCATTGTATTTGCACATATCGAGCATATTGTGTGTATGATTGAAATGCTTGGTATGTGTGGGATCTGACTACCTAGTTGTTTATCTTTAGTAGCCTCTCTTACCGGGAAATGTCTCCTAGTGTTACCGCTGAGCCATGGTAGCTTGCTACTGCTCTGGAACACTTAGGCTGGCCGGCATGTGTCCTTCTTTGTTCCTGTGTCTGTCCCTTCGGGGAAATGTCACGCTTTGAGTACCGGAGTCCTGTTAGCCCGCTACAGCCCGGTTTACCGGAGTCCTGCTAGCCCAGTGCTACAGCCCAGACCCACTTGCTGATGACCGACACGTTCGAAGCTGGGTCATGGATGCCTGTCCCTGTAAGTCTGTGCGACTATGGGTTTACGACTAGTCATGTCAGCCCGGGCTCCTTATCATATGGATGCTAGCGACACTATCATATACGTGAGCCAAAAGGAGCAAACGGTTCCGGGCAAAGGTAAGGCGACACCCGTGGGGATACCGTGCGTGAGGCCGCAAAGTGATATGAGGTGTTACCGGCTAGATCGATGTGACATCGAGTCGGGGTCCTGACAGGATTCTTAGATCCAATCCATACCATCCTCCCCCCAGCGAGAATCCATCAGAGCGCGTTTCGGAAAGATCCATTCCAGCATGCACTACTGGAAAACAGGTTATTAATGGCGCACCTATTTTGGCTACTAATGGCGCACATTAGGTGCGCCATTACTAGCACCCCATTAGTAAGTTTTAGTAATGCCGCACATTTGGTGCGCCATTACTAGGTGCGCCACCAATAAAGGCTGAAATGCGCCACTAATAGTATATTTGGAAAAAAATACAAGTTTACAAAAAACAACCTATAAGGAAAATAAGTTAAAAACAAAAAATGAAATAGAACCATAATTTTTATTATAGCAAGAATATTACCATGTCTTTACGAGTATCCAATAAAAAGAAAATTGCACAGAAATAAAACAAAATCCTATAACGAACCTTCTACTCCCTCCGTCCAAGAATACCTCTCGCAAGGGGAGGAAATTTTGAACTGAAGTGCACTTTACATTACAACCCATCATATTTCAAATCAAAATCAATCGAGTCCATGTCCGATCGGCAGCAGCGCCTCGTCCTGGAATCGAGGAGAGCCAGAACTCATCTCTTCGGTAGCTCGTCACCACCCTCCCGGCAGGCTCCGACATCACGTACCCACCTTCCCAGCGTCAATCAACTGCTTTGAGGTAGCAGATTCCTCCTTTGTTTCTGCTCCTGCAATTAACACTTTGAATGCAATTAACAATTTGAAAGTTAACATGGGGCAAAGACAAGATGGATCAGTATATAACAATGGAGTACATGCACAATTAGATGTTCAAGCTGTTTAATGTCACTCCCATCATCACAATTTCATCTCAGGAAATGGAGTAGAATAGATTTAATTGGATGTTTGAATGATATGGTTACTTACAAGTGTCAGGGCTATTACAGTCAGTTAATAAATTACACCAGATTAAAGAGGAGCCAAAGAATTTACAAGTGGTCTAGTGCATATGCAAGTGCAAGTTACTCAGTTAAAATTCAGTACTCCATTGCCCAAAATAATTTAGTTAAAATTTCGTTAAAAGATCACTAAATTAACCAAGTACTCCAGGTCTGGTCCAGTTACTCAATGCATAATTTCTAAACCTATCATCAATGGAAGGTCACCAATTTTAATTGAGCAAACACACTGAGCTTATGCATAACACATTAGCTGCAGAAAGTACTCACCTTGCGGTGATTATTTCACGGGGATAAACCTCCAAATATAACCACTATAGCACACTATATAAATTGTGAATCAAGGAACTGCTGCAATTGACATGAGAAGATCAACAATATATGCTCACCTCCAGGAACAAAGTCAGCTCCATATATATGCTAGCTCCAGGGTAAATATGCCACAATATCACACCTTGTGAAAAGAGCATCTTATTAAACAGTTGGTCACAAACATTCTAATTTCTTAACATAATTAAAGTAAGTTACTTACTTGCGGTATACACAGGGGATAATTATCATATTAATTACCTTGTTTGAGGTAAATTAATTGCTAAAGTTAACATAAAAAATGTAAATTAGATGAACTGTAAACTGTTCAAGGAAACAGAAAGTGCAAACCGCATAACAAACAAAAATAGCAAGATTAGCCTCTTGTTTACCATTAAGTTTGGACTTTGGACAAAACGTGTTTTGATTGATCATATAGTAGATTTATGGGGCATCTCGCTGAAGGACGGGTCCTTGGCGATCTGCTCCGCCATCTCCTTGATGCTCGGGTCCTGCGCCCACGCCTCAACAAAATCCACGATTCAAGTTAATTGTCACACAAATTCACATGAAATCGAAACAAATTCATAGGAAATTCAAGCTTGTATAAATAAATCTTCCCAAGAACTCAACTTTGACAATGGAGAGAACAGAGCAGAGTATTTCTAGTTTTGTAGAAACTGTAAAATGCTTCAGTAGAGCATGGTTACATTGAGCAAGTTCGAATATGTTAAAATGGACGCGAATATCTTTAGTGAAACCCAACCAAATTAACAACCGATTCAAACCCGTAGTATATGTAAAATCCTCCAAGAACTCGTGTTTGAAAATGAACAAAACAAAACAGAGTATGAAACTGTAAACGCTTCATTCAGAGAATTCAGTATAAGCTCTTGGTTACATTCAGCAAGTTCGTCATGGTGGAGAAGTCGAAGGGGCTGGCCGGAGCAGCCGCCCTACGCGCGGGCTGCCGCCTCTGCTCCTCCGCCGCAAGTTACAGTCATACACATTAAACTGATATTAAGTTATATTACTTCTCAATGAGTGTAACTATGAACTACTGAACCCCATTTAGATCAGTAATGCATTTTATTTCTATCGTCTACCTACCACAGTTGGATATTAACCAATCATAACAATATCTATATGACATGGCTAAACAAATTGACGATCCCAAAAAATGCTCGAGAAACTCTGAGCGTACTCATTGATAGGGAGCAAAGTATTACATCATATACATGTATATCCTGGAGACATTAGCACAGCGCCACCCAAAGTCTTGTATAGCAGACTCAAGTTCAGAATTGCTCATATACCCACGAATCATTTCTTCCCTAATTTTGTTGGAAAAACCATTGTGGGGCATGTTTCAACAAATATTCCCACGCAAGGAGAACATGAATAGAAAGTGAAAGCTCTGATTACGAAGCATACGTGATCTCAGGCTTATCCTGAAGAAGAGTATGCAAAAACGACACATGTTTTTCATCGATGATACCTGGTTAACAATAGCAGATTATTACTTGGGTGAACACCATATGCTAGAAATTGCATGTGAAGTTTATGAAGAATGAATAGACGACCAAATCGATGCTTATTTTTTTCTATTCTTATTTTTTCAGGGAGCTGAATTAATCTATGGCAGGAAAGTGACAGATTGATATGCGGCCATGACTGATAAAGCGAGTTTGGGGAAACAGAGAAGATATTCATTTGGTAACATTAATTGCGGGAGCTGAATTAACATGTGGCCAGCAAGTGGCAAATGGATGCATATTCTTGAATGATAGAGCAAGTTTGGTGACAGACAGAGAGAAGATATGTGCCATTTCAGGAATCTAGGTTTACGAATTAGTGTAGGAGTCACTCCAAATCATGCATCCGGAGAGCTCTTGCTCTTCATCACTGCCACTGCCAGTGCACTGACAGTCTATCTTAACACTAGTCCTAGTCTGTGAATAACAGCGGCATAACCCATGAATTCAAGCCAACTAACGGATCCGCGTCCTATCAAGCTAGCCACATGTACGATATCGGTCGTCGGTCCAGCACGTGCGGCGTGCGTCGCTGCGCGCAAGGCCCCGGGAAACGAAATCCATAGGACGGACACGGAGGGTGTGAGAGCGGAGAGAACCTGAGGGAGACGGGCCGAGGCCGCCTCTCGTGGCGGCCAGGATGGGGAGCGAGGCGAAGGCGCGGAGGAGGAGGAGGAGCGGGGGTGGAGCAGGGCGAGCCCGCCGTTGCTGCGGGAGATGGCGGCTGGATCCGCGCTGATACGGGGCGGGGGAGGCCACCGTGGCTGGTGGTGGAGGGGGTGGCACCTGTGAAGCTCGTGGGGCGGATCTGGCCGGTTCCCAGCGAGTGGAGACGGCGGCGGCTCTACCACTCCTAGATCCAGCTCTGACGCTGCCTTCCGATCCGTCGCCACCGAGCTCGGGCTCCTTGGTTGCGACTACCGCGAGGAGGCACGAAGGGGACTGAAGAGAGAGGAGGGCAAGGGCCACCGCACAGGAAGAGGAGGGAGCACTGGGAGGCGGCATGGATTGGGGCCGGGGCGAGGCTGAGAGACATGTGTGTGTGCGTGGGGTGAGGGAGAAGAGGATAGGGTTTCGTGCGAGAGAGAGAGAGGAGAGAGATGGTGGGCGGTCAGGCTGTGGCACTTACCTACAAAACTACAATGGCGCATCGCATGGAAAAGTGCGCCATTAGTATCAAAATAGCAATGGCGCATCAGGGAAAAGTGCGCCATTACTATGTCCAGAGGTGGGTCAAAGCTTGGTCAAACATAGTTATGGCACACTTTTTACTAGGTGCACCATTACTATTTTAGATACTAATGGCGCACTATGTATAGGTGCGCCATTACTATATAGTAGTGGCACACCGCATGTATAATACGCCATTAGTGTCTATATTATCTATAGCCTGTTTTCTAGTAGTGATGGCCGACCTCCCTAGCTCCTCCTCCCGCCTCCGTAGCCCTAAGCCTGGTGATTGGGAGAGGTGTTCAGTCCCACAGAGTCGATTGTTTGAACTGCAGACCAAGGGATTTCTCCCTCCGGCGTATATGGTGCCCGTCCGAGCCGGGCTCGCCACCTACAATGGCGGGGAGCAAGCGGAGAGCTTCCCCAGCCCCTCTATGGGGGAGAGGGTATGCCTTGTCCCCTATCTATTGAGGGGACTCGGATTTCCAATTCATCCATTCCTCCGCGGGCTCCTGGAGTTCTAGGCCTCCAATTACACAATTTCACCCCTGCCTCCATTCTACATATCGCCGGCTATGTTGCTCTCTGCGAGTTGTTCCTGGGCTGCTAGGATCACTTCGAGCTGTGGAAAAGGCTATTTTGCCTCGTCCCTCGCACACAGAGGGGATCTCTTTATCAAGTGGGCCGAGCCGAAATATGGCGCATCGCCGGTACCGGATACCTGTCCGGTGCCCCGAAGAAGTCGTCCGAAGACTGGCCTTCTAAATGGTTTTATATGGAGGATGTTCCCCTTCCGGACCCTGTTCAGCGGGGTCTTCCTGAGTTCAGCAATTCCCCTCTGAAGAAACGCCGAAGTTGGCGCCCACGGAGCCCCTAGTGGAAGACAATGGAGAAGTCCTCTGCCTGATGAACCGGAATAAAGCACTGGCTCAATCAGGATTGACAGTAGTCGAAGTTATGTCGATTTGGATAATGCGGGGAGTGCAACCACTTCATTATCGTGGGCACCCCTTGTGGTGTTTTAATGGGGCGGATGATGCCACCCGCTACGGGCGTAAGAGTCTGGACAATGCCGCTGCCTTAGCAAAAATTCTGTTCGAATTGCTCAAGGGAGAGGAAGAGGATTTCATCTGCATCAAGCCACGGGACGGATTCTCCATGTACAATCCTCCAAGCTGGGTAAGTTATATCTCCTTACTCCCATTTTCCCGCATTATTTGTCTTAAATATTCACCTTGCCACTTTGCGGCAGGAACTACAAAAAGCCATAAAGGAGGTCAGCAGCCTGTCTCCACAACCAGAGGACCCTGACCGAGCCCTTGACTCTGGACTTGAAGAAGATCCGGTTATATTCGTGGAGGTGCTAGACCAGCAGTTCTATCAGTTAAGCTGTGATGATGCCATGGTGGCCATTACGGCCGACTATCCCGGACTGCTTCCTGCATCGCACGTAAGAAAACCAAAAAATCCCAACTCCAAAAACTAGGATCCCCTTTTAGACACTTCACCTACCATATACACATGGCGTTTTTAGAGGGAAGGCATTCGGGACGCCCTGCCAAACCCGCATCAACTCGCCAACAAGAGGCACCGAGGCCGGGCAGGACAAAAAGGAAGGCGGTCAGGACGGAGACACCGGCACAAAGGTATAACAAAAACACCGCTCCATGGTTGTTGTCTTTCTCGAAATGTAATGACGCCCGTGTTTCTTTAACTGAAAAAACGCTCGCCGGAATATGTCCAGCGATGTTACTAATGACGCTTCCACCAGTCGGGTGCCAGGACCGGACATCGAGGCGGAAGCCGATATGGGGCGGGCGCCGGATAATCCCCCTACAGAGGATGCGGATAGATTATTCGCTACAAACTCAGAAGTGGAAAGCTCCATGAATCATAGGCGCCGCCGGGCCGTACTCCGTGACGCTTGTTTCTCACCAGAGGCATTTGATGCCTTCAATTCTGGAGAGGCGTACCTCCGTGCTGCTCAAGATGGTCTACCCAGAGCCACGAATCGGTATGTAAAGGATGTACAGGTAAGTAAATTTGGCGATTTATATGTATCACTAGCCCCTGAGACTTGAAACAGTTAGCAGAACTGATTTAAGGATCATCTTTATTGTGCAGGTTCTTACAAAGAAGAATAATAGGCTATAACGGGAGCTAGAGGAATGCCAGACCCAATCGCGGGCCGCTGTTGCCGCATTGCAGGAACTGAAAAAGTCACCCGCTGGTAACATTTACTTTAAGGAATGATGGTTACCATATAGTGTGTGGCGTGGCTGCAGATCTAACAATAGATGTTGCAGATGAATCCGGAGAAAATCCAGAGGACCAGCATGTCGTGCGACAGCTAGAGGCTGGCAAACGCGTGTTGACTGAGGTTAGGCGGGAGAAAAACAATCTCCAAGACGCCAATATCAAGCTCAGCGTGGAACTAAAAGATGTTCGAGCCTAGCTTGCAGACTCCGAGAAGGAGAATAAGCGGCTTCGGCGCGGCATTTTCAGTAAGTGCTTGAACGAATCCTTTTGAAGGAGTTCGACAAAGAAGCCGACTGACAGCGTTATGTCTGTAGGTATGCTGACGGGTCGTCCCACGGAGGAAATGCCCGGGTCTGCGGGTGATCTTCTATCTGAGCTCTGACATCTGCACGAACAAGTTCGGCAGGTGATGCAAGGTGTTGCCCATGCCTTGTGGCCATCCGTCTCCCTGCCAGAGGGCGTTGCAGAGCTTACGGAGAAGCTCAAGGGCATTACAATCCGTCTCCCTGCGCTTCCGATTATGGAAGATATCGGCCTGCCGACAAGGTGCCAGAGAAGCCTGTGCCATTGTGAAGACGCGGTATACCAAGGCTGATCCAAATCACATGGCCGAGGTTGGACCTGTGGGGCCCGACGGAAAAGAGATCCCCGTTAGCTTAGTTTATGGGCAAGTAGAATTAGCCGCAAAGTATTCCCAACAGGATTGTAGGCTAGACCGCCTGTTGGATGGTATAGAAGAGGAATTTAGTCAGTCTGCATGACTATGTAATTAAAGTGACATGTATAATGCCTTCTAGCCGGATTGTAGATCCTTTGTCTTGGCGGACCTTTTAGCTTCAACCTCGGGACCCGATAGTCCGGAGTGTATCCGAATAACCGCTTAGTTATATAAGAACCGAGGTATGCGTGGATACCAGGCGTAGGGGTCATTAGTGCTTGAAAGGACAAGTGCCCAACTAGTTATGTTATATTACATGGGTAGTAAGAAACATCTTCCAGGGAGAATAGTTCCGTTAAGGGTTCCTTTCCCTGGGTATGCATGCCCTAAAGTGCATGTCCGGACTACGATAAGAAAAGCAGGAAAAAAACATCTGGGGGCAGCTATGGAAAATAAAAAATCATCTTTTGTTCACCGACCGAATACTCCCTTAAGAACGCTAGCTTTCGGCTTCACCAAGTCTAAGGTACACATCCGGATGACCAGGCAGTAACAATCGCAGAGGTGCTCCCCTTATACCCTAGCCGAATTAACGGGAACGTAGGGCATAAATACAAGATCCAGGCAACCCAGCTTGGCCAAAACTTAAGTCATATCGATGCATATAATGGCGAAAAAAGGTACATGCGGAAGCATAACACATGTGCGGGGCATGAGGCCCAGATAAATAATTAAGCTTCTGTGAATGAAGCCCGCAAGTATGACGAGCGCGGCTAGCGCATCTATAGTGTGCAAGCGAGGCACAAGTTAGCCCTTGAAGGCCTAGAGAAAGAATAAAAGAAAGAAAGAAAAACAAGACAAATAATGTATATGCAAAAAATGGACAGAGGAAGGGGACAAACATAGAGTCCGGCGCTAGGCGTAGAATCTTCGGAGCCTGGCCGCGTTCCATGGGTTCGGCTCGATTCGATTAGTCGATGCATCCCGCAGTCAGTACGCTCCACCGGTCAGAACTTGGTCAATAATGAAGGGACCTTCCCATTTGGGCTCGAGCTTGTTCTTTTTCTTATCCGGCAGGCGTAGAACTAGTTCACCAACGTTATAAGTTTTGGCCCGTACTTCTCTGCTTTGGTATCTGCGAGCCTGTTGCTGATAAAATGCGGAACTGGCTTTTGCTACATCGCGCTCCTCCTCCAGGGTGTCCAAACTGTCCTGCCGATCGAGCTCGGCTTCTCTCTCTTCGTACATGCGCACCCAAGGTGAGTCATGAATTATGTCGCAGGGCAAGACTGCCTCTGTGCCGTACACCATAAAGAAGGGTGTATATCCGGTACTAAGGTTCGGTGTGGTCTGCAGCCCCCAGAGTACGGAGTCGAGCTCCTCTACCCAGTGCGTGTTAGACTCCATTAAGGAATGCACTAATCTGGGTTTAATGCTGCTCATTATAAGACTGTTTGTCGCTCAACTTTGTCGTTGGTTTGTGGGTGATAGACTGAAGCATAATCGAGCTTGATGCCCATTTTGCTGCACCAGAGTTTTACCTCGTCGGCAGTGAAGTTCGTGCCGTTGTCAGTGATGATGCTGTGGGCGACGCCATAACGGTGTACGACCCCGGATATGAAGTCTATCACTGGTCTGGATTCGGCTGTTTTAACAGGTTTGGCCTCTATCCATGTGGTGAATTTATCCACCAGGACCAGTAAGTATTTTTTTCTTGTGGGTTCCCCCTTTAAGGGGTCCAACCATGTCAAGTCCCCAGACCATGAAGGGCCACATAATGAGGATTGTTTGGAGGGCGGTGGATGGCATGTGGCTTTGATTTGCAAAGAGCTGGCGGCCGACGCAACGTTGGACCAAGTCCTGTGCATCTGCACGGGCCGTTGGCCAATAGAATCCTGTACGGAAGGCCTTGCTTACAAGAGCCCGGGCTGCGGCGTGGTGACCGCCGTGTCCGACGTGAATTCCTGCCAAAAGGTTCCGCCCTTCCTCTTCGGAGATGCACCTTTGAAGGACTTCGATAGTACTTTTTTATACAATTCTCCCTCATGGACCCTGTATGTCGGTGTTCTGGGAACGGCGGTCCCCAGACTTGCCTGCCTGTGGCCTGTGGCGTGGCTCAAAGGGGGGCCCAACATGGCCCATCTTCATCAACACAGATTTAAGACCCTCGCGAGGGGCCAAGCCTCGTGGGGCAGACGACACGGAGCTTCCTCAGGCACGGCCTCACCAGGCTGGCTTGCGAGGAGGCGGAGAGATCAAGGCGGGGTACCTCACGAGGTGCCCGTGACACAAGCCATGACGACCAAGGGCGCCAGGTGGGCGCCAGCCCGCGCAGTGTCCTCCTTTCCCCTTTGGTGCAAAGGGGGCAAGCGCAGCCGCGGAGTACCGAGGCATCAGGCAAAGGTTGCCATTTCGGTGCAACAAGACCAAGACAAGGAGGACTGCAGGACGGAGGTCATCGCGGAGCCCAAGACGGCGTCACCACCAGAGCTTTGTGCAGGCGAGGACCGACTTTAGTCAGGATAAGTGTACTAGATGTTCCCCTTCAAAATGGCCAATTGTTGGCGCCCTTCCCGCTCAATATTTGGGAAGAGGCCCAGGGCCTTTGCATATAAATAGGACCGGCCACCCACAAGGTAGGGGGGATCGGATCAGATCGAAATCAGAGAGAGAAGGGTGACTGAACTCCTCCTAGCAGTTCGTCCCCCCCAGCAAAGAACAGACCCTCACAAGGCTATTCTTCCTTGTATTGTTCATCATCATCAGCCCAAGAGGCAATCCACCACACCACACACTGGAGTAGGGTATTACACCACAACAGTGGCCCGAACCAGTATAAACCCTGTGTCTCTTGTGTTCTTCTTTCCATAGCTTAGATCTTAGCGAGGCGGAGAGGTGCAGGTAGGTAGAAGGCGAAATCTCCGCACGCACCCCAGTGTTTGAACCTCAAGGGTCTGCCGGAACCAGAAATCCGACATTTGGCGCGCGAGGTAGGGGTGCACTGGAGTTTTCCCTTCCGCCACCGCCATGACCTGCCTCACGATGAGTAGCGCGTCGCCCACTCCGGCCGCCGGCGCAAGCATGGGGGCCAGGGGGCTCCAAGCCCTGGCCACAGCCCGGCAACGGGTACGGTGGCCGGACAAGTTCAAGCCAACGATGCCGCCGCGCTACGGCGGCGCGACTGATCCGCTGGCCTTCTTGCTGGCGTACGAGGAGGCCAACCTCGAAGCTGGAGGTGACGATAGGGTCATGGCCAACTGGCTCCCCATGGCCCTCACCGGTGCTCCGTGCGCATGGCTGCTCCACCTGCCGGCAGCCTCCGTGGCCTCTTGGGAAGAGCCTCGCGGCCTCTTCCCCGCCCATCATGCTACACCAACACCCCCGATCGTCGCGGCCCTCCTGGGCGGCTCGCAGGCGCCGCCTACAAGTCACCACGTCAAGCCGTTCATCCGCCGGGTCAGTATCGCTCCCACGCGGCAAGGGGATCTCCCGGACCGTGCGGCACCCAAGGCCGGCCTGACCTTCAGCTCGAAGGACCACCCCTCCAACTCGTCCTGCTTGAGTGCGCTCCCCATGCTGTGCACCCCCACCATCTGCTAGGTGGCCATCACCAGAACTCTCCTCGATGGCGGTGTGGGCCTCAGCATGCTCTCGGTCGAGGCCTTCAACCTCCTCTGCATACCCCTGGAATGGCTGCAACCTAGCCGACCTTTCTCAGGCGTTGGGGGCGGATCATCCAGCTCCTTGGGACAGATCCGGCTCCCAGTAACCTTCGGCACCTACAGCAACTTCCGCATGGAGCTAGTCGACTTCGACATCGCCCCATCGGCCTCCCCTACAACGCCATCCTCGGCTACCCAGCGCTGGCCCAGTTCATGGCCGCGACGCACCCGGCGTACAACCTCATGAAGATGCCCGGGAGCAGTGGTGTCCTCACCGTGCACGGGGACACCGGAGACGCGCTGCGGGTGCTCAAGCTCGCCTTCAAGACGGCGGCGGCGGCACAGCCTGCCGACTCGGAGACCCCCGAGCCCAAGGGGGCTGCACCCGCCATGAAGAAACAATTGTTCACCCAAGACAAGGCAGAAACCAAGCAGATACCCGTCGATGAGGACGGGTCCACCGACGCCACTTTCACCATAGGCGCCACCCTCGAACCCGAGCAGGAGGAGGCCCTGATCGGGTTCCTACACGCGAACAAGAAGGTATTCACTTGGGAGCCTGACCAGTTGGCGGGGATCCCTAGGAGTGTAATCGAGCATCACCTCAACGTGTGCCCCAACGTGCACCCTGTGAAGCAGAAGGCAAGGCGGCAGTCCACAGAAAAGCAGGCCTTCATCGTCCAAGAGACCCGCAAATTAGAAGCTGCTGGGGTCATTCGCGAGGTCCGATACCCGGATTGGTTGGCCAACCCTGCCATTGTGCCAAAGAAGGGAGGGAAGGAGCGCATGTGTGTCGACTTCACCAACCTCAACAAGGCATGCCCGCAAGATCCGTTCCCGCTCCCCCGCATCGACCAGATCGTCGATTCCACCGTGGAATGCGACCTGCTATGCTTCTTGGATGCCTTCTCCGGGTATCACCAAATCAAGATGGCAGTAGAGGACGTCAAAAAGACAGCCTTCCTAACCCCGTGTGGGGTGTACTGCTACAAAAGCATGCCATTCGGGTTGCGTAACGCAGGGGCGGCCTTTCAGCGGCTGATGCACATCACCTTGGGGCCGCAGCTCGGGAAGAATGTTGAGGTTTACGTTGATGACATTGTGGTAAAGTCTCGGGAGGCCAGGACCCTGATACAAGACCTGGAGGAGACCTTCGCGAGCCTCAACGCGGTGAACCTATGGCTCAACCCAGAGAAGTGTGTGTTCGGAGTCCCCTCGAGCAAGCTCTTGGGTTTCCTCGTGTCCCACCGAGGCATCGAGGCTAACCCGGAAAAGGTCAAGGTGGTCGAGGGCATGAGCCCGCCAAAGACCCTTAGAGAAATGAAGAAGCTCACTGGGCGCGTGACCGTGCTAGGGCACTTCATCTCCAAGTTGGGGGAGCGAGCGCTGCCTTTCTTCCAGCTAATGAAGAAAAAGGGGCCCTTTGAGTGGACTGAAGAGGCCAACAAGGCGTTCCAGGATCTCAAGAGATACCTGACCAGCCCACCGGTCATGGTGGCTCCGCGCCCTCAAGAGCCCTGGTGCTTTACCTCGCCGCCACTCCCTACTCCGCCAACGCAGCCCTGGTGGCGGTTAGAGAGGAGCGTCGCATCAAAACCACATCAGCAGCCCGGGACAAGGCAAAACAGGAACAAGGAAGGCCCACAGAAACCGCCACTGCGGCTGAGGAGGATCAGCCGCCGCAGAGGAGTGCACCGGAGGCGGGAGAGGCCCCTCTCCTAGATGGCCAGCCTCAGGAGGCCTCATCGCCTCAAGAGGCGCCATGGTCTCCTAAGGGAGCCACCAGCACTGACGCACCCAACCTCGTTGATCACCCAGTGTACTTCGTCAGCACGGTGTTGCGAGACGCGAGGGCATGGTACCCCATGCCTCAGAAACTCCTCCTCGCGCTACTGGTGGCCTCGCGCAAGTTGCGGCACTATTTTTAGGGTCACCCCATCAAGGTCATCTCGTCATACCCCCTAGAGAGAGTGCTCAGGAGCCTTAACTCAGCTGGAAGGGTCGCTGAGTGGAACATAGAACTGCAAGCGTTTCAGCTCGAATTCAGCATGACCAGAGTCATCAAGGGAGCAACATTGGCGGATTATGTGGCAGAATGGACGGAGGCACCAGGCCTCAAGGCCGACAAGGATCGGTCCCTCTTCCCGGGAAGCGAGGTGCCAGAAGGCTGGGTCATGTACTTCGATGGGGCGTTCTCCAGGCATGGCCCTGGGGCTGGGGCGGTGCTTATATAGCCCACTCAGGACAAGCTCTACTAAGCTGTGCAGCTCTGTTTCCAGCAAGGTGAAAAGGTCACCAACAACATAGCGGAGTATGGAGGTTTTATAGCAGGCTTGAAGGCCGCAGCTGCCCGAGGGGTGAAACGCCTCACCATCAAGGGCGATTCATAGTTCCTTGTCAATTTCTCCAACAAGGTGTACGAGCCGAAAGATGAGCACTTGGAAGCCTACCTTGCGGAGGTCCACAAGATGGAGAAGCAGTTCTGGGGGTTGGAGTTGCAGCATGTGCCCCGTGGCACCAATCAGGAGGCCGACGACATCGCCAAACGGGCATCCAGGCGGTTACCTTAGGAGCCTGGCGTTTTCGAGGAGCGGCTCTTCAAGCCCTCAGCCCTGCCGTCATTGTCAAACACGGCTCAGCCTCGGGAGGAGCTCCCCCGGCCACCTGCCTCAGGAGCTCCGGCCTGTGGCCTGGACTCAGGAGCACACCTGCTCCTGACGATGGAACCTCAGGAGGGGTGCTGGATTACGGAGCTCCAGAGTTACTTAACACAAGGGACCCTGCCGGAGAAGGAAGAGGAAGCGGAGCGTGTGGCATGGCAGGCCACGACGTACTGCATCAAGGATAGAGAGCTGTACCAGAAGTGACCAAACGGTGTATCCCTGCGCTGCATCTCCAGGGAACAAGGAAAGGAACTGCTGGAAGATATACACGGCGGAGACTGTGGACATCATTCATCATCACGGACCCTCGTCGGCAAGGCGTTCTGCAGTGGGTTTTATTGGCCCACCGCACTCAATGACGCCGTCGAACTAGTGAAAGCTTGTGAGGCCTGCCAGTTCCACGCCAAGCAGATCCATTAGCCGGCAGGAGGCCTGCAAACTATACCCCTTTCATGGCCATTCTCAGTCTGGGGGTTGGAATCCCTGGGCCCATTTCCTCGGGCGCCAGGGGGCTACCACTACCTCTACGTCGTCGTGGACAAGTTCACCAAGTGGGCTGAAGTAGAGGCCGTCCGCACCATCCCCGCGGGTTCCGCGGTCAAGTTCATCAGGGGCATCATGAGCCAATTCGGGGTGCCGAACCGCATCATCACGGACAACGGTTCGCAGTTCACCAGTAACCTTTTCAAAACATACTGTGCTAACCTTAGAACGCAGATATGCTACACTTCGGTGGCGCACCCCCGAAGCAATGGCCAGGCTGAGCGAGCCAACGCAGAGGTCCTGAGGGGCCTCAAGACCAGGACGTTCAAGAAGAAGCTGGAGGCCTGCGGTAGAGGTTGGTACGACGAGCTTCAGTCCGTGTTGTGGTCCATCCGCACAACCGCGGCCAAGCTGACTGGAGAGACCCCGTTCTTCCTTGTCTACGGAGCCGAAGCGGTCCTCCTTCACGAGGTCAGACGTCACTCTGCGCGGGTCCTGGCGTTCGACAAGGCGCAGCAGGACGCCATGCGGGGGATGGACCTCGTGCTGGGGGAGGAACGTCACCGAGAAGCCGTGCTGCGAGCGGCGAGGTACCAACAAGCACTGCGACGATATCACTGACGCAACATCCGCCCCAGAACTCTCGAGGTAGGAGACCTCGTGCTCAGGCGGGTTCTCTCCAGGGAGGGATTGCACAAGCTCTCTCCCATGTGGGAGGGCCCGTTCAAGGTTGTTCATGTTTCCAGGCCCGGGTCCGCGCGCTTGGAGACTCAGGAGGGGGTGCCGGTCCAGAACGCATGGAACATCCAGCACCTCCGGAGGTTCTACCCCTAAAAAGGCCCAGAGCCTGTGAAGTCGTCGCGTTTTGGAAAAGGCCCAGAGCCATTGAAGAAGGCGAATGCCTGTGAAGCCGCCGCGTTTTGGAAAAGGCCGGAGCCTGTGAAGAAGGCGAATGCCTGTGAAGCTGTCGCGTTTTGGAAAAGGCCCAGAGCCTGTGAAGAAGGCGAATGCCTGTGAAGCCATCGCGTTTTGGAAAAGGCCCGGAGCCTGTGAAGAAGGCCAACGCCTGTGAAGCTCGCCGCCCGTGACACTCTCATGTAATAATGAGTTGGGGCTGTACATGCCCCAGAGTCTCAGGAGCGCCGGCCTCAGGCCCTGGGGCTCCCTCCCACGCCCAGTGGCAGCACTTAGCTCCACGCTGGTGAGAAGACATCGAAGACTAGATTAGGTGCCAGACGCGGCTTTTTCATTTGCTTTCCGCAGTTGGCTTGTTCATTCTCATTCAAAGTTTTATTGAAGCTGTTGCCGTCTTTGGCTTGTGGTTCTTCGACTTTTCACTCTCCTGCGTCGATTTCTCTTATGCAAGGCCTCGCGAGGGGGGCAGCCGAGCGCCCTCGCGAGAGTTCCTGTCCTAGTCGTTCAAAGGTTTCCCGACCTGGGTCCATTACAGGAGCACCCCTCCAGTCCGTGCCCCATGGGCACCGCGACACGAACACAGGGCCTGGGTCGGTCGCCCCCCATGGCTGGGGCCAGGAACTATCCACACGCGGGCACGTAGCCGGAAGGCACGATAACAGAAGCAAAACAATGATTAATAGCAATAACCCAAACACGCCCCCGTGGGGCTCCACACTACTATCTTTTTACGCAGGAAAAAGGAAAAGAAAGACTGCAGGGAAGACTCGAGCTGCCTCCGGGGCTCAGGCCGACTCCCTCTCGCGCTTCACCGAGGCGCGACGGCGGGCAGACACGCTACCACCTCCCAAGCAGATACAACGGCGTGGAGGCTAACCGCGGCCACCACTAGAAGAGTTGTCGCCTGAAGAATAACCGGAGAAGCTTGGGGAACCCTGAGCGCCGCCAGTCACGTGAGCGTTGTCCTCTCCATCATCGCCAGAGCTGGGTTCCCGGCCGCGGTCGTCGTCCTCAGGGCAGCACCCCGCACGGCGACCATCTTCCCCAAACACCCTCACGTAGAGGGTGGCATCGCGCACGGGCAAACGTCTACCAACCACGGGCCAAGGCCAGGCTACCGGCTGTGGAGACCTCCAATGAAGCCCGTGAGGCCCGGCTGCAGCAGCCGTCAGCCTGGAGCCAGAGGCCGCCCAGGGCGCTGGCCGGGAGCTCGTCGAGGAAGAAGCGAGGAAGTGGAAGCCGGGTGCTAGTCGGCTCCGCCGACCACATGACGAACTCCTGCAGCATCTTTGCAGCGCGAAAGCGCGGCCTAGGGGGTCCCGAACTGTGCGTCTAAGGCGGATGGTAACACGAGGCAGGTAACACGATGTTTTACCCAGGTTCGGGCCCTCTTGATGGAGGTAAAACCCTACGTCCTGCTTGATTTATTCTTGATGATATGAGTATTACAAGAGTTGATCTACCACGAGATCGGAGAGGCTAAACCCTACAAGCTAGCCTATGGTATGATTGTATGTTGTCCTACGGACTAAAATCCTCCGGTTTATATAGACACCGGAGGGGGCTAGGGTTACACAAGGTCGGTTACAAAGGAGGAGATATACATATCCGTATTTCTTAGCTTGCCTTCCATGCCAAGTAGAGTCCCATCCGGACACGAGACGAAGTCTTCAATCTTGTATCTTCATAGTCCAACAGTCCGGCTATCCGGAGACCCCCTAATCTAGGACTCCCTCACCTGGATATAACCAGGTTTGCCATACCCCTCCCGGGTGTACCAATTATCGGCGCCCCCAACTCGTTTGAATTTGACCAAAGGGTTAAAATTAACCTAGAGGTTTTCCCCGGAGTGGTTGCCTTTTCATTGTTGCTGTAACCTTAGGAATCTCGAGGACGAGATTCTTTTTAAGGGGGGAAGAGTTGTAACAGCTCCAAAATTGGGATATCTATTTTTGTGCTGTTGTTCCTTCCTGGCAGTTGTTTTTAATTTTTTCTCCTGAGTTTGCTGGATTACTCTGACAATTCTAGTCATTTCCAACCTTTCAAAACCTTACTCATGTCTCTGTCAGTGGGCAAGACCTCATTTTTCATCCATCAAAACCCTAATTCCAATTTTTGGAATTTGAATATGTCCTTTATGATTACAATGGAGCCATCATTTCTCTTGATCTGTTGATCATCCCTTCTGTTCCCAGAGACCCTCCTACCTTTCTAAATCTTGGATATGCAAAAATATTGCTAAGTCCTATGCAATATTTTTCATTTGTGATTTATTCCTTTTCTTGTCTTGCCAAGGAATAAAATCCAAAGGCATAGCTAGTCATCTCCTAAATTCATGAAAATTTGTGGAGATGATATTTATGTCTATTCCTAGCTCTGGCAAAAATATTGGCCCTAATTAAATAAGGAAAATTTCCTTTTTCCTATTTTAACCCAATATTGCATTTCTACCATTTTCCAAAGCAGCTACCATTTTTATAGCACGGAAAATTCCCAAATAATTGGTGGATCTAGCACTTGCTATATCTTCACCATTTCCATCCAAACCCATGCTCGAAAGTTCATATTTGAGCACATGATCCAATGCAAGTTTCTGCCCTTTCTGAAATGTTTGCAAAGGAAGTGCTTGAACCCTTGATCCATTTGAGCTGAAATTTGGCAGGGTGATTGACATTGATAAATCACCAATGTATAGCAAAAATCAGCTCAATCCATCGATTCAATATTCTTTGGTAATTTTTTCAAGTTTTTGTTCAGATTGCTTGTCTGTGAAGGAAGTACCCTCATAGATGTTCAAAATGAGCTGAAACTTTTCCAGCAGTCTCTAATGATCATATGATCACACTCCTCCAAGATTCATATCATTCCATTAAACTAGGTGAGCACATGAGCTATTCTTTGATTATGTCCAAGTTTTCAGTTTGTGAAGCAAGTATATTTTATCTTGCTCCATTAGGGCTGAAACTTTTCCCAAGCCTTCTCCTACCCATATAACCTACCTCCACAAAATTTTGGCTCATTTCAGTTATCCATTTTCCCTGACGATTTTTCTGAAGTTTCTGGGAAGAAATAATAGCTGTGAAGGAAGTACCATTTTGGCAAGTCCATTTGGTATGAAAGTTTCACAGCATCATTATATATCCAAATCACCAAGCTTTGCCACGTTTTAGCCCTATCCAAAACTCCTAATGAGTGCTTCTTCCGGATTTAGTTTCTGGACCAGATTTGGCAGTTGCACTACAACTGTGTTAAATACTTGTGCAAATGAGCTCATAATTCACAGGACCGTAGTCCTTGCTACCCTAAGCCTACCAGACATCAATTCTAACTTTTAGCCTCTCTGGTTTTATCTCTAGAATGTGGTCAAGTTTGCTACAGCAAACTCGTGAAGCTTAGTTTACTCAGCTCCATTTGTCTCTGCCCATTTCTTTACCGTAGTAACACTCTATCTTCGACGTACTACGCGGTAGACATGAGCTGGCATCAGTAAAAACTCCAGAGCGCGCCTTGTCCATGGTGACTACGAGGGCAGCCAGACAAAACGGTGGTCTCCGCATTGTTCTCGTCGGCAGTGCTCTTCCGACCGTCTCTGGCCTCGCCAGTAGTGTCCTACTATTCCCCCTCAACGTCCTCTTCCCCCTGGACGTCTGCCCCCCTCAGTTTTCTTCTCCGCCGAGTCCTTCCAATGGCCGCATAGTGTGCTCCTGTGCACCGCCGCCTTCCTCCTCGGTGTCCTCTTCCTCCTCTCGTCCGCGAGCACTGCTTGTCTCCGTGAGCCTCTAGTGCTCGTCTCCTTCCACCTCGTCGGCTTCCCGTGCCTCCCCATGACTATCGAGCACGGCAGAGCCATGGCCGGACTCGTCCGGCGGCAACCGGCTTGGGTGCCCTCGCCCGGCTATAAATAGCCAGCCCGAGCCCTCCCTGAGCAAGCCAGCCCCCTCCCCCTCCCTTTGGAGCCCTCTCACGCCCGTGCCCTGCCGAATCCCCTGCCGGAGCCCGGCAATTTAGCCGGAGTCCGCTCACGGCCTCCGCGCCCAATGAGGAAGTCCTGGATTAGGGGGTCCTCGGACAATCGGACTGTTGGACTATGAAGATACAAGATTGAAGACTTCGTCCCGTGTCCGGGTGGGACTCTCATTTGCGTGGAAGGCAAGCTTGGCAATTCAGATATGTAGATCTCCTCCCTTGTAACTAACTCTGTGTAACCCTAGCCCCCTCCGATGTCTATATAAACTGGAGGGTTTAGTCCGTAGGACAACAACAATCAGAATCATAGGCTAGCTTCTACGTTTTACCCTCTATGATCTCGTGGTAGATCAACTCTTGTAATACTCATGTCATCAAGATCAATCAAGCAGGACGTAGGGTATTACCTCCATCGAGAGGGCCCGAACCTGGGTAAACATTGTGTCCCCTGCCTCCTGTTATCATGCGCCTTAGACACCGACATTGGTGATTTCATTGAGAGTTCCGCTGTGTCGTCGCCATAAGGCTTGATGGCTTCTTCGATCATCGCCAACTATGCAATCCAGGGTGAGGTTTTTCTCCCCAGACAGATCTTCCTATTCGGAGGCTTTGTACCGCGGGGCAACTCGCTTAGCCATCTGGAGGAGATCGAGAGCTATGCCCCTGGCCATCAGGTCAGGTTTGGAAGCTTAAACTACACTACCAACATCTGCGGAGATTTGACCTTCGACGGATTCGAGCCCATGTCAGGTGTGCCGCATAGTCTCGACAAGCATGACTTAGATCTGCCGCCGGACGGTGTTCGGGAGATCACACCTGTGGCTACTCCGGCCTTCGGTCCGGAGCAGATCGTACTATCTAAGGACGTGTGGATAGACCCCGCCATGGAGGCTGCACACTCAGCGGCAATAGAGCTGAATACTGACGTCACCCCCTATGAGACCTGTGTTGCCGGACCCTTGGATTCATCCCCGACCACAGGCTCTGAACCGCTCGCGTCCATGCCTATCAAATCTGATTGGGCACCGATCATGGAGTTCACCCCCGTGGATATCTTTCAGCACTCGCCCTTGGGCGACTTGCTAAACTCATTGAAATCTCTCTCCTTGACAGGAGACCCTTGGCCGAACTATGTCCGGCTTGAGTGGGAAGTGGACGACGAAGAAATTCATCCCCCACCCACCACCCACTTAATAGCCACTATCGACATCGACGGTATGGACGACGATGTACGAGAAGAACAGGAACCACCACGCATAGGGCGCTAGACTGCCACCTCATCATATGATATATACATGGTGGATACCCCCAAAGAAAGCGATGGTAATAAGGCAACAGAGGATAATCCCCCCGAGAAGCAATTTAAGCAAAAACGGCGATACCAGCACAAGAAACAGTAATGCTGCGGATAGTGCCGAAGACGAAGACAATCCCCTCCAGCCAGGCCTAAGGAACAGGCAGCAGATGGAGAATCAGAGGATGACAATTACATGCATCTCCCCGAAGGTGAGGTGAGCCCCGACGACGATGAATTTATCGTGCCTAAGTATCCCACCGAACAGGAGCGCTTCAAGCACCGGCTTATAGCCACAACAAAAAACCTGAAGAAAAAGAAATAGCAGCTTCAAGCTGACCAAGATCTGTTAGCGGATAGATGGACTGAGGTCCTGACGGCCAAGGAATACGACCTCGAGCGCCCAACCAAAAGTTATCCTAAATGTAGGCCGCTACCCCAACTTAAGGAGGAAGCATTAAAGCCTACGCTCCCAGCGTATGATGCGGCTGACCGACCACCTCGTGGCTGAGACAAAGTGGCATATCAGGCCGAAGTCCAGCCCGCACCCCGTCGCCAGTTATACAAAACTTCCAAGGCCCGGGGTAACACGCAGGACCTGCGAGACATATTGGAAAACAAGGGAGGACATGCAACATCGATCTACGGATAACGAGGGCGTGCCCCAATGCAAGACGATAACCATCATGTCGGATATACTAAAAGCAAATCTGACCGGGCCGAACACAGCAGACAAGACTCGTATGAACAGCGTCGTGATATAGCCTGGCACAGAGGTGCCGCACACCCTGCAGGCTTCACTGATGAAGTAATGGACCATGAATTCCCAGAAGGGTTTAAACCCATGAAAATTGAATCATATGACGGCACTACAGACCCCGCGGTATGGATAGAGGATTTCTTCCTCCACATTCACATGGCCCGCGGGGATGATCTACACGCCATCAAGTATCTCTCGCTAAAACTCAAGGGGACGGCTCGGCATTAGCTAAATAGCTTGCGGGCAAACTCCATTGGAAGTTGGGAGAACCTGGCAAATGCATTCCTGGACAACTTCCAGGGCACTTATGTGCGACCAGCGGATGCTGACGACTTAAGTCACATAACACAACAACCGGGAGAGTCAGCCAGGAAATTCTGGACTCGGTTCCTAACTAAAAAGAACCAAATTGTCGACTGTCCAGATGCCGAAGCCCTAGCGGCCTTTAAACATAACATCCGTGATGAGTGGCTTGCCCGACATCTCGGCCAAGAAAAGCCAAAATCCATGTCAGCCCTCACGACACTCATGACTCGCTTTTGCGAGGGAGAAGATAGCTGGTTGGCCCATAGCAACAATACAGCAAGCAACCCTGGCACATCAGAAGCCGGAGATAGCAACGGCAAACCCCGACGCAATAAACACAAGCCCCACAAAAGGGTGAAAACGCCGAAGATACGGCAGTTAATGCCAGATTTAGGGGCTCTAAGTCTAGTCAGCGGAATGGGCCACTCAAAAATGAGAATCCGGCTTCGTCCAGCCTAGACCGCATACTGGACCGCCGATGCCAAATTCATGGCACCCCAGAACCACCAGCCAATCATACTAATAGAGAATGCTGGGTCTTCAAACAAGCCGGCAGGTCAAGTGCCAAAAACAAAGATAAGGGGTCTCAAAGCGACGACGGAGACAAGGAGCCCAGCTCGTCGAGTACAGGAGGGCAGAAGAAACCTCCCCGGCAAATCCAAACAATGAACGTCGTAAACGGCACCTACAGTCCCAACCCGGACCGAATGCACACCCTCAGGGATGTCAACTTAACAGAACCAGTCGTCCCACAGTATAAACTGGGGCCGATCACCTTCAACCACACGGATCGTCCAGTTAACACCACTCAAGGCAATCCAGCCACACTAGTCCTCGACCCAATAATTGATGGGTTCCACCTCACACGAGTCCTTATGGACGGAGGTAGCAGTCTAAACCTGCTTTACCAGGACAAAGTGCGCAAGATGGGCATTGATCATTCGGTGATCAAGCCCACTACAACCACCCTCAGAGCTATTATACCATGTGTGGAGGCCAGCTGTGCAGGCTCCATCGCCCTGGAGGTAGTCTTCGGATCACCAGACAATTACCGTGCCGAAGAGTTAATCTTCAATATCGTCCCCTTTCGCAGTGATTATCAGGCACTGCTCGGACGAACCACGTTTGCTCGATTCAAGGCAGTGCCACATTATGCCTACCGTAAGCTCAAGATGCCCGGTCCACGCGGCGTCATCATGGTTAATGGCAAGGACGAACTTTCCCTTGGCACCGAGGAGTATACCGCTGCCTTAACTTCGGAAGCTACTAGTGGCACCTTCCAACCGAACCTCGAGTCGACGGCCCGATTCTCGGACACCGCCAAAGGACTTTGAACTACTTCGCGACAGGATAGCCCGGCTCGTCCAGAGCTCAATTAAACACTCTGACGAGGGCCAGGACAGGCCACATACCGCGGCTCAACTGCTCTGCGACGCACAAGCATTTCTTACATTTTGTTTGCAGGTTCAACTTTGCGTAGGCCAGGACTGGCGATATGGAAGTAGCTCGAACGCATAAGGGAATCCTCATATATTCCCCGCGATGACCATCCGACTGTACTCCAGATCCGCACACAGCTTCTTCCCCCCTGGTCTAAGCAGGTTCCATAGTCATATTTTTTTCCATCACATTACATGTACACACATGCATCGACGTACTACTCAAATACGACATGTGGATTTATACAATACTTATCTATTGTTATTTCTTGTTGAAGTTCTTTTGTCAAATGGCATCCGCACACCGCGACAAATATGCCAGGGGCTTTGTTTTACCCATAATACGACAATCAAGTCCGAGCACCTTCATGGAAGTTTGGCACCCCAAACTTATAGCATTATATGCATCAGCTCTGAATCATATCTTGGGTCAATAGTTGGGTTCGCCCGGCTCCCATGTTTTGGTACCTTATGTTCCGCTATATCGGCTAAGGTAGCACTGGGAGAACTACTGTGATTTTTTCCCGGTTCTTCCGGACGAGCACCTCAGTAGAGAAAGCCGAAAACAGACTATCATGATGTGGCGAGAGCTGGTCAGCTGTTAGAGAGGTTGTAAAATCTTTAAGGATTTTTTCCGCATAATGACATAACCAATGCATCATGCGATGGATCGGCTTTCTTCTGGTCAGGTGCTTATATAGCCCCTTGTGCGGTCTTCCGAACACCAGGGCTGCGCCTACCTTACTTTTCTAAAGCTCCTATGGCTAAGTGAGAGCGATAAAGCTTTATAGTCCGATTGCCTGGTTCGTTGTGCTGAACACCTCCTTCGAAGGACCCAAAACTAGGTTAAAGAGTGATCAGCTGTATCCCGAACGCCCCCGTACTTCCTACGTGGGGGCAGAAGCCGCCGACCATCCAACTCTCAAGATTAATATATATATATAACGGCCGCGCAGGGGGATAAACTTTTATATAACAGGCAATAAATGATAGAAATGACCTTGTTCAACATTACAAAGGACAACATGATTGTATTCATGGAAATAAAACATCCTTGGTGCATTGCTCTGCCTCTAGGAAGGATCCTTTTAGGACACTTTCATAATATAATTCGAGCTTGCGGTGCTCCTTCCCCTCAGGCGGTCCCTCGGTCATCAGCTTTTCAGCATCCATCTCCCCCCAGTGCACCTTTGCGCGGGCGAAGGCCATTCACACACCCTCTATGCAGACCGACCGCTTGATGATGTCTAGTCGAGGGCAGGCACTCACAAGCCACTTCATGAGCCCGAAGTAGCTGCCTGGAATCGGCTCGGCAGGCCATAGCCGGATAATTAAATCCTTCATGGCTAGTTCGGCCGCCTTATGTAGTTCGATCAGCTGTGTCAGTTGGCCCGGAAAAGGCACCGGATAATTTGGTGCCAGATACTGCGACTAGAAGAGCTTATCCGTAGTGTTCCCTTCTTTGGCTTGATAGAATTGGGCGGCATCCGATATGCTGCGGGGCAGTCCCGCAAATACCCTAGCAGAAATCCGAACTCAAAATTAGAAACATGATTTTCTCCTCATATACTTGCTTTACATGAAAAAAGCCTTACCCGCCGCGATCCTCCTCGCCTCTTGGATCTCCAGCAGGGTGCCTTGGGTTTCCCCCTGGGCATCACGTGCGTCCTGATGAGCCCTGGCGAATTTGGATTCTTTCTCTGTTAAACTCTGCTGCAACGTCTCACATTTATTCACGGACTTTTGAATCTCCTGGTCAGCTTCAATAACCCTGGCCTCGTGCTTCTCACGAAGAGCCTGCTCTTCGGCTGCCTTTTCCTTGGCCTCGACAACAGCCTTCCTCAGAACCTCGACTTCGGTCATCGCCCCTGGCACAAATAATGAAACATCTTTTATCATAGTGAGAATTTGCTCTCAATAAACGCAAACAAGGTTGGCGCATACCTTGTTTATCTTCCAACTGCCTTTTCAACCGACCAAGTTCTTCTTCGACCTGCTCCAGACTTTGATTCAGTCCGGAGACCTCCGCAGCATGAGAGGCAGTAGCCGCCGCAGACGCCTGCTTATAAAAGAAGAGAGATAAATGTCATCAAATGAGTCTTCCTGCGAAAATAAAATTGATCCTCGGTCCGGTCCTTCCTTGCACCGAACAGTGTATCAAGGGCTACTATCCATACTCTGACACTCTCCGACACCTCATAAAACATACCTCCAAGCCTTTTATAAGGCTGATACAGGCTTCATTCAATCCACTCTCAGCAGACTGAATCTCCTTAATCACCGCACCCATCAGGGCACGGTGCTCATCGACGATGGAGGCGCTCTTTAGCGCCACCAACAAAACATCCGACACCTCTGGTTGGACAGAGATTGCCGGTGGAACAGGCATGCCCCCTGCAGCTGAGGGAGGCCGCCTGCTTGATTCTGGAGCCGTATTGGTCTCCGGAATTGCGTCCGGCTGGAAGCCGAATTCAAGATGGCTCCCATCTTCGACCCCCATGTCTCTGGCCCCAGAAGTGTGACCTCCAGGCGCCACTTTCACGATCCCTTCCCCTCCTTCTTGGCCGGCGTCTTTCAGGGATGAAGCCTCGTTATTATTCACATATTTGGGGGAAGGGGCCTTCGGGGGCGTGCCGCTCTCCATAGCATCCGAACTCAGCAAATCCTCTGATGTGGATCGTTCGGTGCGGGACCTAGTCGGACTACAAAAAATATATAGCTCAGGTTAAAATATTATGCCATGACGAGTCTAGACGCATAAACGTGTTTGGGTTTTACACTCACGAGTTCACCAGGGGTTGGGCCATGGGATCTCATGCAAGGCTGCTATCGGCGGCGACAGTGGGCTCTTCTGGAAGAGGAGCTTTTCCCCTTATAGGCGACTCGGCCTCCAAGTGCATGGAGGCCGCGCTCTTCTTTCTTCCCCCCGCCGGGGATTCGTCTTCCTCCTCCTCATCGTCCTCTTCAGAGGTAGAACGGACGTTGGAGCCTTCAGGTATTGTGCCCGAAGTGCCGCAGCGACGAAGGCCACCCCTGGTCTTTTTGTATCCTTCTCGGTCTTCTTCTTCCGCGCCTTGTACGATGCCGGGGCCAGCATCTTCGTCAGAAGTGGGCTGGTCGGTTCTTCGGGCAACGGGGCCGGACAGTGGATCCGTCCTGCCTTCTTCGTCCAACCCTAGGGGAGTTGAGGAAAACACATTAAGAATTTCCCTTGGGTCATGCGAATAAAACTCGTAAAAACTTACCGAGCTTGCAAGGCGGGACAGTTGATACCCGCGGTCCTCGGCCGAGTCCGGCCATGATTTGCCGGACTTGAAAAGCACCTTCCAGATGTCTTCATGCGAAGAGCCATAGAGCTTTCGAAGGATCTGATGCTTGGCTGGATCAAATTCCCATAGATTGCAAGTCCGGTGCTGACAAGGCAGGATCTGGCGAACTAACATCACCTTGACTACATTGACAAGTTCGATGTTCTTGTCTTCCATGTCTTTAACTCGCGTCTAGAGCATAGAGAGTTCATTGGACGAAGACCAGTTCAGGCCCTTCTTGGGCCAGGAAGTAAGCCGCAGAGGGCTCCGGACCAGAACTCTAGAGTAGCGGCCCATTCCATGTCGCGCGGCTCAGTGATGTAAAAACACTGCTGTTGCCACTCTTTGACAGAATCATTAAAATCACTTGTTTTCCATGTAACATTGGGCATCTTTCTCACCATAGCGCCTCCGCACTCGGCGTGCTCGCCGCTCACCACCTTGGGCTTCACATTGAAGATCTTCAGCTACAAGCCGAGGTGTGGAGATATGCGGAGAAAGGCCTCGCACACGACGATGAATGACGAGATGGTGATGAAGAAATTGGGGGATAGATCATGAAAATCGATCCTGTAGTAATACATGATGCCGCGAACAAATGGGTGGAGGGGAAACCCTAGCCCACGGAAAAAATGAGGGAGGAATACAACCCTCTCTTGGGGTTTCGGAGTGGGAACGATCTGTCCCGCCGTCGGGAGACGGTGGCCAATTTTTTTGCCCAGATACCCGGCCTCCCGAAGCTTTTTGGTATGCTTCTCCTGGATGGTAGAGGCCATCCACTTGCCTCCTGCTGCGGATCCGGACATTTTTGGAAGGCCTTTGTGGGCGGAGTAGATGAACGCTCGGGCGCTGGGGCTCATGCAAGGGGGAATGGATCGGGAAGGAGAAAGCGTGGGTGCGAAAGGGAGTTCTTATCCCATTATAAAGGTAGCAGGGATTCTGCGCCTCCCCACTTGCCTGGTAAACACTATTCCCCAAGCGCCGTGATTAATGGCGCTGTTGGGTTACCCACACCCATATTGATGAGAATCCCATGATAAGGGGATATGATCTCTGCTTTGACAAGACGTGCCAAGAAAACCGCCTCGCAATACGCATAGTAGCTGGTTGAGAAAAACGGTTCGCATAATGACCGGGCCATGGCGTGATGTCACGTTATGAAAAGTTGTTAGCGGATTAGATTTGTGGAAATATTATAGTCTCTATGGTGCTATGTGGAATTTGTTTTGCAGAGACGGAGACGATCATCGTGTTCAAAATCTTCTATGGAGTATTTGGAGAAGGAACCCGCCTTGCAATGCAGAAGACAATCTGCGCACCGGACTCATTGTCATTGAAGCCTGGTTCAGGGGCTACTGAGGGAGTCCTGGATTAGGGGGTCCTCAGCTAGCCAGACTATATAATTTGGCCGGACTTTTGGACTATGAAGATACAAGATTGAAGACTTTGTCCCATGTCCAGGTGGGACTCTCCTTTACGTGGAAGGCAAGCTTGGCAGTTTGGATATGTTGATCTCCTCCCTTGTAACCGACTCTGTGTAACCCTAGCCCCCTCTGATGTCTATATAAACCGCAGGGTTTAGTCCGTAGGACAACAATAATCAGAATGATAGGCTAGCTTCTAGGGTTTAGCCTCTACGATCTCGTGGTAGATCAACTCTTGTATTCCTCATATCATCAAGATCAATCAAGCAAGACATAGGGTATTACCTCCATCGAGAGGGCCCGAACCTGGGTAAACATTGTGTCCCCTGCCTCCTATTACCATCCTCCTTAGATGGACAGTTCGGGACCCCCTACCCGAGATCCGCCGGTTTTGACACCGACACCCAACCTCTCTCTCCGGCCGACCCCTGCCCCGTCCGAGACCTCCACCAAGCATGCCTCTCCCCGCGACCCTCCCTGGCTGGCAGCCCACCTCATTTCCCCACTGGAGCTTCGATCGTCGAGTCCCGCCGCCCTCTGTCTCCAACCGTCGCTGCGGAATCCCCATGGCGCGAGTGCTGTGGGGCATGCCGGGCAGGCCCGCAACCACCATTGGGCGCGGCAAGGTGCGGTCGTTCTCCTGCGCTCGACAGCTGGCCCACTAGAGCAGCGACGCGACGGCCAGTCCGACGGCCGGCCCACCTCTATGCTCTATATCACGGGCGAGAAGAAGACCGCGAGGAGAGAGAAGGAGGTGAAGAGGGCCCCACCCATCATTGCCTCAGCGTTGACCAGGCCCACCCGCTGACTGGATTAAGTGGAAGCGCACTTCAGGTGAGTACGCCTTCCGTAACTAAAAGCGTACTTTGTTGTCTCGTCTATTAAGAATACGCTTTTAGTATTACAAAGACGTATTCCTCAGAATGTGTTTTCTCTTTTTCAGCCCGGCGCCGAATCCTTTATATTGTGAACGTTCACCCGTTAGCAGCAAAAATGGACAGATTCTGTTTATTTTTCTACCTAACGAACGAACATTCACAACTTTTCCACTGTAACTCCAATTGTGGTGATTACAGCGCTCACGTTCTCTGTTCATCGAGTTCTTTTTGATGGGACTACTTTCTTGATGTTTGAACATTCCGAAAATGCCTATTTTGCCCTTGCCCATAAACAGCCCCCTCCGAGAGAGAACTGTTTCCAGCAAATCTTTCCGCGATCATTTCCCACTTCTTCCCGGAGTATTTGTCGACCCTAGGCAAGCCAACCTCTTATCATGAGCGCCGAACTTGCATGTTGACTTTGCTTGCACCTTGTGTGTGTGTAGTTGTAGTTGTTTGTTATCGTTTGCGTCTCCAGTTATTCCGTTATGCTTATCATGCATGTTTGTGTTTTGATGATATCTTTTGCCATGATAAGTAGAATGTTGTTATTGATAATGCCATGTCACTACTCTACTTTATTTTCATGGCATCGTTATAAAATGTTATGATGATTGTAATACACCGTTGATATGCTAGTACTTGGTATTGTCATGTTCTTTATGCTATAGTTGTTCACTTGAGAAGCTTAGTATTTTATTAAAGCATATGTATGATGCATGCTCATTGTTGCATTCATGTTCAAGATGATGGAGAAGATAATAAAATGACTTAATAATAACAAACCTCCTCTGTCATCGATGGGATAGAGTCATAGTGCCACCAAATCGAACTTTTTCAGTGCAGCCACATTTGCCTTTTATGGGAAGGCCCTAATGTGATCTTTTGTCATGCCTCTCGCCGGTGCCTCCAACGAGGGAAGGTTATGGGTGCGCGCTACCCTGATCAGTTAGGCGGACATAAGCCTTGTGTGCCCAGGTTTGGTTTTGAGCTCATGTTCCCGTTTGGGACCGTTTTGCTTTGCCACAACGGTGACCGTTGGTGTCTTTGGTAGGCACGGGGCCACCCAGGACTGAACCCAAAAAGGGGTGTTGGTCGGAGTGGCCGGGAGAGTGTCATGGCAGTAGGTCGGTTTTTTCAAAACGTTGTTGGTCCACCCGAATGGGAGTGCAAGGCCATGGGTTCCATGGTGTGGGTAAAGTGTGCTACCTCTGCAGAGTGTTTATAAAGTCTATCGATAGCAGCACAATTCGTAGTAGGTCACACTATCAGGTCTTGGTCGAAATGGAGGATAAACCTGGAATAATTAAGTTGATGAATAATGTGTAACAAATAATGTGGTGACTTAGACTATGAGACAGTCATGAGTAATCACGATGAGGTGTTGATATGATCACAAGACGAGGTCTCGGTGAGTGTTGAACCAAGTCTAGTTCCGTGAGTGATAAGTGTTTGGTTACAAGGTAACCCGTTGATCCGAGTATGGTTCCGTTGTGATTCGTCATGATCACCGTTCGGTTGCGAGGCAACCGTTGGTAAGAGAGTCCGAGGGACTCGATGCACATGTTTGATTGCATCGCATGAGTAATATGTTTGCATTTAAAGATCCATGGTAGAACAGGAGATGGTTGCATAAAGTTAACATGATATATCTGCATTGGAAATGACCAGTAGTTTATATTCAACATAGTTTCATGATGCCATGCCATGCTTCGATTGATATGTTAAATTATTCCATGATTGAGATGATATGCTATGTTTTGCTCTTGCCATGTTAGAAGAATGTTTTGATATGCCAGTTATTTCCATGTTAGTAGATTCTATGATGTTGTTCATGCTTAGTGGATCTATATCAGGCCATGATTAGTAATTAATATGAGATAGGTTGTTGCATGTGCTTGGTTCTTGCTTTGTCTTCTGCTTGTTTGGATGCTATATAATTGGTTGTCTTGCAAGTACATTCAATGTACCGACCTGGCGTGTCATGCCAGTTTGTAGGTGGTGCCTGGATTGTTTTCCTGATTGGTCGCGCTAGGCCATAACCTTGCTAGTCCTATGAGTTATGGAGCCTAGACAGAGTTGATGAGCTGCCAAACCAAGACCTCTGGCGCCTTTTAAATAGCCTTAGAGCTATTCCAGATGATTGTGTTCATCAATGATGTAATCCCCTATACATGTATTTGATGAATATTATGGTACCTGGAATGCTGTATCATAGACCTGTCGTGTGTTAGGTGTTATCCTGGGCTGACGCGCGAGGCCCCTTGCTCCATGGGGATCGGGGTGCCACATCCGGGTTAGTTCTAATCAAATCATACCAAAATCATATAGAATTGTTGTAAACCTGGCATGAATATTTCATATATTATAGATACGTCGGAGACGTATCAGCATCCCCAAGCTTAATTCCGGCTTGTCCTCGAGTAGGGAAATGATAAAAGAAATAATTTGTGAAGTGTGAATGCTATCAATTGCACAAGTTATATCAATGAAAGTTCCAAGCACTTTTTCTAGCATTATTCTTTATCATAAAGAGTAGCTCATCTCATAAAACTTCTCATGATCAAGTAACAAGCTATTCACAAATTAAGGTATAGACCATAAACTTTCTTGAAAACTAACAAACTACATTCTCAGTCATCAAACAATTGCAATTCATCTTATTTTAAGGAAGGGTCTATGTAAGAGCTTTGATTTAGCAAATTCCACATACTAAACTATCATTTAATCTTTCACAATTGCTAACACTCATGTGATATTTATGGGTTCAAAGTTTTAATCGGACACAGAGAAAGATAGGGGCTTATAGTTTCACCTCCCAACCTTTTACCTCGAGGGTAATGTCAACAATAATACTTTATGAAAACCTACATCCGAGTGGATATATATATCCAGATTTTTCCAACACATAGTGCTTGCCAAAGGAAAAAGTGTAAAAAAAGGAAAGGTGATAATCACCACGACTCTTGTATAGGGGTAGAAGATAAAAGTAAAAGATAGGCGCTTCACAGAAGGAAGCAGAGGTTGTCATACGCTTTTATGGTTGGATGCTCAAAATCTTAATGCAAAAGAAAGTCAGTTTATATTGCCGCTTGTGATGAAGACCTTTATTATGCAGTCCATCTCTTTTATTTCTTCCATATCACAAGTTCATACAAAGCTTACTTTCTTCACACTAATAGGTCATACATATTTAGAGAGAAATTTTTATTGCTTGCACCGATCACAACTTACTTGAAGGATCTTACTCAATCCATAGGTAGGTATAGTGGACTTGTTGGGGAACGTAGCATGCAATTTCAAAAAAATTCCTACGATCACACAAGATCTATCTAGGAGATGCATTGCAACATGAGGGGGAGAGTGTGTCCACGTACCCTCGTAGACCGAAAGCGGAAGCGCTAGGTTAATGCAGTTGATGTAGTCGAACGTGTTCACGATCCAACTGATCATGTACCGAACGTACGCCACATCGGAGTTCAGCACACGTTTAGCTCGATGACGTCCCTCAAACTCCTGATCCAGCAGAGGGTCAAGGGAGAGTTTTGTCAGCACGACGGCATGGTGACAGTGATGGTGATGTGATCCATGTAGGGCGTCGCCTAAGCAGTACGACGCTATGACCGGAGGAGTAAACTGTGGAGGGAGCACCACACACGACTAAGAGAACAACTGATGTGCCTTTGGGGTGCCCCTCGCCCCCATATATAAAGGACGGGAGGGGAGGCCCGCCTGCCCTAGGGGCACGCCAAGTGGGGGGGTCCCACTAGGACTCCTAGTCCAAGTCGGCTCCCCCTTCTTTCCAACGGAGAGCGGAAAAGGGGAAAGAGGGGGAGAGGGACAAGGAAAGGGGGGCACCGCCCCCACCCCTTGAACAATTGGGACTACTATCGGGGGGATGCCATCTCTTGTGGCCTGCCTCCTCCTCTCCACTATGGCCCATGAGGCCCATTAACTTTCCCAGGGGGTTCCGGTAACCTCCCGGTACTCCAAAAAATCCCTGAGCCTCTTCGGAACCATTCCGGTGTCCGTACATAACCTTCCAATATATGAATCTTTACCTCTCGACCATTTCGAGATTCCTTGTCATGTCTGTGATCTCATCCGGGACTCCGAACAAACTTCGGTCACCAAAACACATAACTCATAATACAAATCGTCATCGAACATTAAGCGTGCGGACCCTACGGGTTCGAGAACTATGTAGACATGACCGAGACACATCTCCGGTCACTAACCAATAGCGGAACCCAGATGCTCATATTGGCTCCTACATATTCTATGAAGATCTTTATCGGTCAAACCGCAATGACAACATACGTTATTCCCTTTGTCATCGGTATGTTACTTGACCGAGATTCGATCGTCGATATCATCATACCTAGTTCAATCTCATTCCTGGCAAGTATCTTTACTCGTTCCGTAATGCATCATCCCGTAACTAACTCATTAGTTACATTGCTTGCCAGGCTTATAGTGATGTCCATTACCGAGAGGGCCCAGAGATACCTCTCCGATACTCGGAGTGACAAATCCTAATCTTGATCTATGCCAACCCAACAAACACCTCCAGAGGCACCAATAGAAAATCTTTATAATCATCCAGTTACGTTGTGACGTTTGATATCCCACAAGGTGTTCCTCCGGTATTCGGGAGTTGCATAATCTCATAGTGAGAGGAATATGTATAAGTCATGAAGAAAGCAATAGCAATAAAACTTAACGATCATTATGCTAAGCTGATAGATAGGTCTTGTCCATCACATCATTCTCTAATGATGTGATCCCGTTCATCAAATGACAACACATGTCTATGGTCAGGAAACTTAACCATCTTTGATTAACGAGCTAGTCAAGTAGAGGCATACTAGGAACACTCTATTTTGTCTATGTATTCACACATGTACTAAGTTTCTGGTAAATACTATTCTAGCATGAATAACAAAAATTTATCATGATATAAGGAAATTTAAATATCAACTTTATTATTGCCTCTAGGGCATATTTCCTCCAGTCTCCCACTTGCACTAGAGTCAATAATCTAGATTACATAGTAATGATTCTAACACCCATGGAGTCTTGATGCTGATCATGTTTTGCTCGTGGAAGAAGCTTAGTCAATGGGTCTGCAACATTTAGATCCGTATGTATTTTGCAAATCTCTATGTCTCCCTCCTTGACTTGATCACAGATGGAATTGAAGCGTCTCTTGACGTGTTTGGTTCTCTTGTGAAATCTGGATTCCTTCGCCAAGGCAATTGCTCAAGTATTGTCACAAAAGATTTTCATTGGACCCGATGCACTAGGTATTACACCTAGATTGGATATGAACTCCTTCATCCAGACTCCTTCATTTGCTGCTTCCGAAGCAGCTATGTACTCCGCTTTACATGTAGATCCCGCCACGACGCTCTGCTTGGAACTGCACCAACTTACAGCTCCATCATTCAATATAAATACGTATCCAGTTTGCGACTTTGAGTCATCTGATTTAGTGTCAAAGCTTGCATTGACGTAACCATTTACGACAAGCTCTTTGTCACCTCCATAAACAAGAAACATAACCTTAGTCCTCTTCATGTATTTTAGGATGTTCTTGACCATTGTCCAGTGAGCCACTCCTAGATTACTTTGGTACCTCCCTGCTATCCTGATAGCAAGGCACACATCAGGTCTGGTACACAACATTGCATACATGATAGAACCTATGGCTAAGGCATAGGGGATGACTTTCATTTTCTCTCTATCTTCTGCAGTGGTCGGGCATTGAGTTTGACTCAACTTCACACCTTGTAACACAGGCAAGAACCCTTTCTTTGACTGGTCCATTTTGAACTTCTTCAAAACTTTATCAAGGTATGTGCTTTGTGATAGTCCAATTAAGCGTCTTGATCTATCTCTATAGATCTTGATGCCCAATATATAAGTACCTTCACCGAGATCTTTGATTGAAAAATTCTTATTCAAGTATCCTTTTATGCTATCTATAAATTCTATATTGTTTCCAATCAACAATATCTCATCCACATATAATTTTAGAAATGCTACAGAGCTCCCACTGTCTGATGTGGGGTTCCGGCAAACCCTTAAGGTTCGAACACTGGGGTGTGCGTGAAGTCTTTCCTTCCTACCAATCTACGCCCTGGCTCGCTAAGATCTCGCGGACGAACTCGACGAACTCGCAACATAGAAAGACACAAGGTTTATACTGGTTTGGGCCACCTTTGTGGTGTAATACCCTACTCAAGTGTCGTGGTGGTGGATTGCCTCAATGGCTGATGATGAACAGTACAAGGGAAGAACAGCCTCCTGAGGTTGAGGTGTTCTTGTGAGTAGGCTCTCAATCAGGTTGGATCAAGCCAATATGAGATGAGATCAGATGCGATCCGCTCAGCCCCGCCCAGCTCAGCTGAGCCCCTCCTATGGTGGCTAGCTCTACTTATATCGGCCCTGGTCCTCTTCCCAAATATCGAGTGGGAAGGGAGCCAACAACGGCGGGCCAATTTGAAGGGGGACAACTAGTACAAGCTATCCTGATAAAAGTGGTCTTAGCCCGCGAAAGGCTTTGCCGGTGACGCTGTCTTGGGCTCCACGATGACCTCCATCTTGCCGTCCTCCTGATCTTGGTCTCATTGCACAAATATAGCAACCTTTGCCCGATGCCTCGGTACTATTCGCCTGTGCTGGCCTCCTTAGCACCAAAGAGGAAACAAGGACACTGCGCGCGCTGGCGCCCGCCCGGTGTCCTGCGTCATGGATCATGTCACGAGGACCTTGTGAGGTTTGCCCTGCCTTGATATCTCCGCTCCTCGTGAGCCTGCCTAGCTAGGACACTCCAGAGGAGGCCTTGCGTCGTCTGCCTCGCGAGGCTTGGACCCTCGCGAGGGTCTAGGATGCTTTGTTGGTGAAGATGGGTCGTACGGCCTGCTGGCTTAGCCACGCCGTGGGCCACATGCAGGCAAGTCTGGGGACCCCTGTTCCCAGAACGCCGACAGTAGCCCCCGGGCCCAAGGTGCACTCGGGCTTGGCTTCGCGGTGAAGCCAAGGGTCAACTTCGGAGCACCGCGGGCCCCCAAAAGTCTGCGGCCTTGATTGATGCGTGGCCGTTGATTCGACGTGGGCGTCTCCGCTTCCCCACGCTACCCTTGAATCCGCCTAGCTATGCGGCCCCACCTCTTACACAATTATTTTTCCTTCGCCACGCCCGGCTCTTCCAATCTCCCTGCTGCCTCGACGCCCTGCTCCGCCTTCTCAATCCGACATGTGCTCCGCCCGCTTCACCGCCATGGCGCCGAAACAAGCCAAAAAGGGGAAGAAACCACTGCCCTCACCAACTGTGCCTCCATCATTCGAGTTGGCGCTCGGCCAGCCTCGGGTGTTCAATGACGAGGCCATGAACAAGGTGCTCCCCATGCTTGCCTCCAGTCTCAACGAGTGGGGAGAGACGCCGGCTTGGCCCGCGTCTCGCACCAGCATGGCTCGGGCAGTTACCGAGGTTCCGATCTTCATTGATGCCCTCTGGGTTGGCCTGATTCCTCCCTTCTCCGCCTTCTTCAACGCGGTGCTCGAGCACTATCAAGTCCACATGCTACATCTTGATCCTCAGGCTGTGACCCTTCTCGCTGTCTTCGCCTTCGCGTGCGAGGCCATGGTGGGCATCGCCCCCTCTATGGCACTCCTCCACCACTTCTTCTCGTTGCATCTCACCGGACCCTGGTAGAGCTCAGGGTGCGCGGGTTTCCAGGCCGTGGCTGCGACGGTAGGCGCGGGGATCGACTTCGAGCTCCCATCATCCATGAGCGAGTTTTGTACGCGATGGTTGTTTGTTAACGCAGGCGTGCTCAACCCTCTGCTCCAAGCACCGGTGGGGCCTGCTATTGAAACTCCGGCTGGGTTCATTAGAGGCTCACGAGCCCCTGCCTTGCCCCCGTCTGGGCCAGGCTGAGATGGCTGAAGGACCTTGGCATGACCGCGCCCATGGTGGTGAGGGAGTTCATCAGGCGTCGAGTTGCTCCACTCTAGCGCCACTCTCGCCCAATGTGGGACTTGCTCAGCAGACATGACAACATGAGGTTTCAGCAGGAGGGGCTTCCTCTTGCTGCGCGACAAACAGTGCTCACGGTCCTATCAGGTGTCCCTCTGTCATACGAGATGCCCAGGAACAGCTACATGTTGTACCGCTGCGAGAACAAAGTAACCTTTGCCGCAAACATGCCTTCCTTTGATGATTGGGGGCTGCGCCCAGTCGTCTTGGTGGGGCTCCACGAGAACCCCGTCATTGTAGTCCCCTTCTTCGCCGCCCGCGCCAGGCTCGCCCCAGGTGACGGTGCGGGGGAGGGAGCTGTTATGGGGGCTGGCGGCTCAGGTGCTGAGGAGCACATGTCGGGTGGTGATCCGGGGGCGTCGCCCTCGAGGGCCTGCGAACCCCCTCCTGAGGCGTCGGTTGCCGAGGAGATGCGGCATGTGGCTCCCGAGGCTGAGGCTCCAGGAGCCTCAGGAGGTCGCAGTGGGAAGGAGTTGGGCTGTTCGCCTTAGCCGGGATCACCTGAGGCCATCCCTCTTGGGTCTTCTTTGGCTCCGCCACGCACCGGCCGTCACGTCCAGCGCTTTGGTCGCCTTTGTGTGGACTTCGTGGAGCTCCGCAACAGGAACGGATCCCCCAGCGACACCAACATCTTCGGGCCGTTAAAGCGGCGGAAGTACATCTCTATTGACGCGTAAGTATCTTGTCGCCGTTGCTTTTTGCGTGTGGTCTTCTTATCGTGACGCCTGTCCTCTAGGGCTCCTTCTGCTGAAGTTGTTGCGTCTTCCGAGAGGCGGCCTCCTCCTTCATCAAATCCCTCGTCGGCATTGAGCGTTCCTGGCCTGCTTGCCGCCCCTGGAGCAGGGTCGGTCGGAGGGGCGTCCCCGCCCTTGGGACGTGCTGAACCCGTGGTTTGGCCGCCCTTCGCCCACGGTCTGGCGTGGAGCTTGACGGGCGTGCCCCAGTCTCCTCCTCTGCTCACGAGCACTCACTGGCTGACCTCGGTCTTCGGTTCCTCTTCAAGCAGCAAGCCTCGATCAGCCTGGGCTCCTCGCGAGGATGGGTTGATGTCGGGCACGGCGCCAGCCCCAGCCCTCAACCCGGAGGTGGCGCGCCACTTAATGCTCCACCCGCCGCCCCCGAGGTGGAGGATGAGGCGGGTCAAGCATTCGAGCTCGAGCGCGGGTGCAGCGTAGTCCGTCATGAGCGATGGGAGCGATGAGCCGCCTTTGTGAAGAGCTTGCTGGTGTCGACTCGCGTCTTGAGGCTGAAGGTCTTCGGTTGGTGGAGGAGCGGCTCAAGATGCGAGTGGCCTTCAACCTTGGTCGCTATCAGCGCGACCTCGAGAACGCGAAGGCCGAGGCGTCCCTCAAGATTGCCAATGAGGCCCGCTCGCAAGCTTTGGAAGAAGCTCGCGAGGCCGATCGCCACCGCGAGACTGTGGAGGAGCGCGCGTGGGGGCTTCAGGCCTGGAGCGCGTCCCTTGAGCAGTAGGTGGAGGCGCGCGGGGCTGCTCTTGTATCGCTGAGGGGGACGCCTGCGGAGGAAGAGGAGGTCCGGCAGCGCGAGCAGGCGCTAGCCCTGGAAGCCGTGGAGTGCAGCCTCGAGCTCGAGCAACTGGCGACAAGGGAGCGTCAAGTCGCTGAAGCAGAAGATGCCGTCAGGGCCTGCGAGGCCGGAGTCGAGGAGGAGATCAATCGCCGGGTGGCCGAGGTTCACGCAGATCTAGAGGGCAGGTACAACTTGAAGCTGAAGCTCACCGGTCTGGAGGGTGCGTGCAGGGCCACCGCCCTCAGGCCCATGTTGGACGAGGCCGAGAGGCGTGCGGAGGCCACAACCGCCGCCCCGGTTACGGCGCAAGCGGACTTAGCCTCCGCCTGCGCCGAGCTGCTTTCCCTCCGGAGACGAGTTGACGACGTCGAGGCCGTCGCATAGCAAAACAGGGAGGAAGTGCTCCAATGCCGAACGCTAGAGCGCGAGCATGCTCCTATGCTTCAAGACCTTCGGAACAGGGCCAACACTGCCCTGGGTTACATCTGCGATGAGAATGCCCCGGCCCCTCACTCGAATGACTACGCCAGCCACCTGACCTTCTTCAACGAGGTGATGACGCGCCTGGAGGCTCATTCTGCCTGAGCTCGACAGCTTGTGGAGGAGAGGGGCCGTGGCCTGCCTCAGTGTGCCTTCTCCCGTGTCTTCAGCTACCTTCTGAATGCCGACCCCAACTTCTACTTCGACGCCGCCATTGCCCCTGTACCCACGGCCGTCCGGGTTGACCTGGCGCATTGGGTAGAGGACCATGTCGACGCGTTGGTCAGGGCCTTCACCTTTGAGGATGACGCGGTGGTGGTCGTCGCAGATGAAGGTGACGTGGTCGATGACGATGATGGGGGCGTCGCCGACGGCGGCGGCGACACCGACGAAGATGACGACGACGCGAGTGACGCGTCCGCGGGTGATGTAGCGAGTGATATCTTTGGCTGATCCCATGTTTTCCTGCTGTTTCATCCTGCACGCAAAACTCGGGCGTGGCCCTTGGTATACTTTGTGAGAGCATTTTGAGAGGGCGAGCCCCTCATGTAAGCAAATTGCAGTTTTTACTTTCCTATGCGATGTGGGTATGTGTCCTCGTGAGCTCATGAAGCTGGGGGTGAGCTCCCTGACGTGGTTTGCCTGAGTCAGTGCCATCTTAGGGCTGGGTCATGAGGCGACGAGTTCCTGAGAATCCTGCGGAGCTTATCGCCCCGTTTGTGGGGTCCCGTAAGAGGTGAGCACCAGGCGCACTGCTAGCGCATGCTTGACGAGCGTGCGCTTTGCGCGGTCCATCTCGCGAGGGGCTTCGCGAGGGAAAGCCGATGGACATGAGTCCCAAACCAAACGAGATCCAGAAGGCAAGAAACGGCTCGAACAAGAAACGGCACCCCCCGCACGCATCGATAAAAATCCAGCATCAACTTAAGTCCAGATCCAGAAAGCAAAGCCACAGAAAGAGAGATCCAAAGAAAAAGGTTGTGTCCGGCACTTAGTCTAGTCTTTGGGTCTTTAAGTCTTCTCACCAACACGGAGCTAAGTGCCGCCACTAGGCGTGGGAGGGAGCCCCATGGCCTGAGGTCGGCGCTCCTGAGACTCCGGGGCGTGTACAGCCCCAACTCATTATTACGTGAGAGTGTCACGGGCAGCGAGCTTCACAGGCACCGGGCGTTCTTCACAGGTACCGACCTTGCTTCATATCGCCAGACGAGGGGCCCGCCTTGCACCACCCTCGACCTCCTTTGAGCCGGCCGGCCACCAGGACGACACAAAAGAGGGAAAGGGGACGCCAGCGGTTCCCTCGGTGACCACGGGTCCTCTGCCGGGGGAAGGGTTGTAGAAGCCACCCCGGCAGAGGGCCTACCTTCGGGTGTCCCCGGGTTTCGCGTGCCTTGGGGAGGGGCCTTGCTCCTGGCTCCCTCCCGGCGCCCCCCAGCGTGTCTCCCTTGTTGGAATGGGTGCCGCCGTGCCAGGGTCGTCGATCGACACTGCAACCTGATTCATCTGCAGCCCATGGTTAGCATAAGCATGTTCCTGAGAGATTAGAGGTACCCTGTAGTTGTCGTTGTCGGTGCAATCGTTGTGTTTCTCCGTTGGTTCTTGGAAGGCTTCGACTCCTAGCTCCCCCTCTCCCCAATCTTCTCCAATGAACGAGCCAGGGTCGTCCTCTGGTGCGTACCCTTGGTCCATCATGCGGGGCACGTAGGCTTCCGGGGCCGTCACCCTGAACACCTCATCGTGTTGCCCCACGCTCCATGTTGGTCGGCCCATGGTGGCGCCCTGGGGATGACAACACGGCATCCCGCTGGGACTGTGGGGGCAACGCTTGCGCCCGCGCCCGCCGCGGGCGGCATGGGGGAGTCGGAGCCCCCTACGCCACTGGCCGTGCTGATGTTGATGAAGCCCCCAGGCGTAGTTGGATGTGGTGAGGTTTGCCGCGCGGCCCTGCAGTGGCCTGGGGAGGAAGTCGATAGCAGAAGGGTGGTGCTCCCGACGATGCTCCATCCAGCAGCTCGGCAACACGCTCCAGCAGTGTGTCCCGACCGCTTTCCATTAGCCTACACCGCAGCAGCTCCCTTGCCACGGTGAGCGCTACCCGCAGGTTTGCTTGCTCCCGCCGTGAGTGCGGCGCCGTTGCTGCGGCATGGCTCGCCGCTCTTGCGGCGGCACGTACCTGCCGTGGGGTGAGGGTGGACGACACCTGGCCGTGTTGCCCGCGCCCGACGGGGTTTAGCGGCGCCCGTGCCGCCTGGAGTGGGGGTCGAAACCTTCATGGGCAGGAGGCGTTGCCCGGGCTGGCCAGGCTGCCCAGCGGTCGGAGCCGGCCTTTGAGTTGCCGGACATCGTGGCTGAGGAGCGTCGACGAGCTGGTCGATGGAGGAGGAGCTCCGGCACACCCCTACTTGACGCGCCAAATGTCGGATGTGGGGTTCCAGCAAACCCTTAAGGTTCGAACACTGGGGTGTGCGTGAAGTCTTTCCTTCCTACCAATCTACGCCCTGGCTCGCTAAGATCTCGCGGACGAACTCGACGAACTCGCAACATAGAAAGACACGAGGTTTATACTGGTTTGGGCCACCTTTGTGGTGTAATACCCTACTCAAGTGTGGTGGTGGTGGATTGCCTCAAGGGCTAATGATGAACAGTACAAGGGAAGAACAACCTCCTGAGGTTGAGGTGTTCTTGTGAGTAGGCTCTCGATCAGGTTGGATCAAGCAAAGATAAGATGAGATGAGATGCGATGCAATCCGCTCAGCCCCGCCCAGCTCAACTCAGCCCCTCCTATGGTGGCTAGCTCTACATATATAGGCCCTGGTCCTCTTCCCAAATATCGAGCGGGAAGGGAGCCAACAACGGAGGGCCAATTTGAAGGGGGCAGCTAGTACAAGCTATCCTGACAAAAGTGGTCTTCGCCTGCGAAAGGCTCAGTGGTGACGCCGTCTTGGGCTCCATGATGACCGCCGTCTTGCTGTCCTCCTGGTCTTGTTCTCATTGCACCAACATAGCAACCTTTGCCTGATGCCTCGGTACTCTTCGCGTGCGCTGGCCTCCTTAGCACCAAAGTGGAAACAAGGACGTTGCGCGCGCTGGCGCCCGCCTGGTGTCGTGCGTCATGGCTCACGTCACGAGGACCTCGTGAGGTTTGCCCCGCCTTGATATCTCTGCTCCTCGTGAGCCTGCCTGGCTAGGCCACTCCAGAGCAGGCCTTGCGTCATCCGCCTCGCGAGGCTTGGACCCTTGTGAGGGTCTTGGATGCTTTGTTGGTGAAGATGGGCCGTACGGCCTACTGGCTTAGCCACGCCATGGGCCACAGGTAGGCAAGTCTGGGGACCCCCGTTCCTAGAATGCCGACACCCACTCACTTTCTTGTAAATATATGCTTCTCCAAAAGTCTATATAAAACCATATGCTTTGATCGCACTATCAAAGCGTGTATTCAAACTCCAAGAGGCTTGCAGCAGTCCATAAATGGATCACTGGAGCTTGCACACTTTGTTAGCACCTTTAGGATCGACAAAACCTTCTGGTTGCATCATATACAACTCTTCTTTAAGAAGTCCATTAGGGAATGCAGTTTTGACATCCATTTTCCAAATTTCATAATCATAAAATGCGGCAATTGCTAACATGATTCGGACAGACTTAAGCATCGCTACGGATGAGAAGGTCTCATCGTAGTCAACTTCTTGAACTTGTTGAAAAACTTTTGTAACAAGTCGAGCTTTGTAGACAGTAACATTACCATCAGCGCCAGTCTTCTTCTTGAAGATCCATTTATTCTCTATATCTTGCTGATCATCGGTCAAGTCAACCAAAGTAAACACTTTGTTCTCATACATGGATCCCGTCTCAGATTTCATGGCCTCAAGCCATTTTCCGGAATCTAGGCTCATCAAAGCTTCCGATAGTTCGTAGGTTCATCATGGTCAACTAACATGACTTCCAAAACAGGATTACCATACCACTCTGGTGCGGAATATACTCTGATTGACCTACAAGGTTCGGTAGTAACTTGATCTGAAGTTTCATGATCATCTTCATTAACTTCCTCACTAATTGGTGTAGGCATCACTGGAACTGATTTCTGTGATGAACCACTTTCCAATTCGGGAGAAGGAACAATTACCTCATCAAGTTCTAGTTTCCTCCCACTCACTTCTTTTGAGAGAAACTCCTTCTCTAGAAAGGATCCATTCTTAGCAACGAATATCTTTCCTTCGGATCTGTGATAGAAGGTGTACCCAACAGTTCCTTTGGGTATCATATGAAGATGCATTTCTCTGATGCGGGTTCGAGCTTATCAGGTTGATGCTTTTCCACATAAGCATCGCAGCCCCAAACTTTAAGAAACGTCATCTTAGGTTTCTTGCTAAACCACAGTTCATCTGGTGTCGTCTCAATGGATTTGGATGGTGCCCTATTTAACATGAATGCAACCATCTCTAAAGCATAACCCCAAAACGATAGTGGTAGTGCCAGGACCCCGATTCCAAGCCACATCGATCTAGCCGGTAACACCTCATATCACTTTGCGGCCTCACGCACGGTATCCCATGGTGTCGCCTTACCATGACGCATGACCGTTTGCGCCTTTTGGCTCACGTATATGATAGTGTCGCTAGCATCCATATGACAGAGAACCCGGGCCGACATGGCTAGTCGTGAACCCAAAGCGGCACAGACCTATGGAGACAGGCATACATGAATCACATCGAGCATGTCGGTCATCAGCGAGTGATTCCGGGATGTAGCACTAGGCTAGCAAGACTCCGAGGAACCCGGGCTGTAGCAGGCTAGGCAGGACTCCGGATGTCACCGCGTGACATTCCCCGAAGGGACAGACACAGGAACGACGTGAAACACATGCCGGCCAGTCAAGTGTCCTGAGCAATAGTGCTGGGCTAGTAGGACTTCGGTGAACCGGGCTGTAGCGGACTACTATGGCTCGAGGAACACTATACTACATTTCCCCATAAGAAAGGCTGCCAAGGATAAACAACTATATTGTCGGATCCCACTCATACCAAGCATTTTAATCGTACACACAATATGCCCGATATGAGTACATACAACATGGCATCACAACAAAACTCTACAACTCAAGTACTTTATTTAAAGGCTCCAGAGAGCCATACATAACATGTTCATACAGATAGGGGTCACATGACCCGACACTCAAGTCATACAATCATACCAGCACAAGCGGAAGCAACTAGTCTGAGTACAGGCGCTAGAAAGAAAGAAGGCTTCTCGAAGCCTGTCTATCTACATAGGGCCCTCCATGGCCAGGATCACCACCTGGGTGGCTAGTCAATCGTCGATGTCAAGGTCTACGTAGAACCCATCGGAGGGGGCGGTGTTGTCATCTGAAAACAGTAATTAAGCAAACATGAGTACAAAGGTACTCAGCAAGTCTTACAACAGAACCTACTATACATGCTCATTCTCAAGAAGGTGGTGGGGTTATTGCAGCAAGCTAGCTTTGACTCTTGGCTAAGCTATCCTACGGAACTCCACTAGTAAAATAGTTTTTGCACACGAGTCCACTACTCACCAACACAATAATCCACTGGGGATTCTCCCTCGTCATCCTACGAGAGGGACATCCTCAGTACTCACACTTATCTTGTGTCTTTTAGTAGTAAACATTAACATGTCTATGAACTGTATAGGCAACCAAGTAGTCCTTTACCGCGGACGCGGCTATTCGAATAGTTTTATACCCTGCAGGGGTGTACTTCGTCACACATGTTTCCACCACTTAGCGTCTGCACACGACATGTGCTCGGCAGACTTCAAGCGAAAACCGACGTGGGTGTAGACCACGACCTGACTAACCTCACAAGTCCCTAGTCCAGGTTTATCGCTTATTCAGGTTCCATCCGCAAGGAAATCCGGCCGGGGTGTCCTCAGCGACCCCAAACGATGTGTGCAGGGTTCCCGATACACCAAACGGGCGACTCGGTACACCGTGCCATGGTGTATCTACCGCATCATAGCCCACCCCTAGGGTCAGCGCTACGCACGGCCGCCAACACATAACCTATGAACACCAGAAACTAGTTGCAACTCCTGGACAGAGGACGAGATGGGTCAGTAAGTCGAGCGGGGTCATATTTCAGGGCCCAATGTGTGGTAGTAACTGAATCTTAAATCACGCATACAGATCTCAGTTCTTATGGACGGCCTCAATGAAACAACCCACCATGTACTCCTACATGGCCTCTCATCGATACCTTTACCAAAACATGTTTAACACATCCTTCTCATTACCGACATAATCATATCACTCTAGCCCATCACCCAGATGAATCAGACCTGACACAACTCTAAGCATAGCAGGCATAGCAAGGTAGGAATCACATACATGGCTCAATCAACTCCTACACATGATAGTGGGTTTCATCTAGTTACTGTGGCAATGACAGGTCATGCAGAGGATAAGGGTTCAACTACCGTAGCACACAGTAGTTTGAATCGCGTTGTCTTAATGCAGTAAACAAGAGCAGAAGCGAGAACATGGGATTGTATCGGAATGATCAATGGGTTGCTTGCCTGTTGTAGAGGTAGTAGGGTACTGCCCTTCAGACGGATACTCGGGGTTATCCTCGGAGGCAGAACCTACCACGAAAGACACACCGCACATAATCAACACATGGCAATATGCAACAATATGATGCATGTTATGACATGGCAAGATGAAAGTGTCTTGGCCTAATGCAAGCTAAAACAGAAGGGGATGAACTCATTTGAATGAAAGATTCAAATGTTAGCTCATTAAACATGGCCTTATTAGTGTATTACCTTATTCTGCTTAAACATCAAGGTTAACGTGTTTTTTCATGCATGAAACCATTACAGATGGATAGACTGAATTTTTCTGATCATTTTTCATATATAAATCTTTGCATTTGGAGCTATGGTTGATTTTCTATGATTTTTAGAAGTTTTGGCTATTTTCTAGAATTTCCTATTAAAGAATAAATCCAGTAATTGAACTAATGCGTCAGCATGACATAGGTTTGACGTCAGTGGGTCAACTGGGTCGGCCAGGTCAAACCTGACTGGTGGGCCCTGTCTGTCAGTGTCACAACTAATTAACAGAATTATGTTAGTGCTAATTGACTGTCAATGGGGCCTGGGCCCACATGTCAGTGACTAAACTAATTAAAATTAGTTAAAACTAATGTTAAACTGATTAGCAGACCGGCCCCACCTGCCACAGACTAAGGGGGGTCTACCTGGGCCCACACGGGGGTCAAACAGGGTCAACTCGCTGGCAGCTTGATGCCGGCGATGACAGATGCGGCGGAGGGGCTCGGGTTTGCATCTCCGGCGACCAAATCGATGGCGGAGAGCAGCTACGTGACGCGGGGAGCGAGCCGCATCGTTTGGTGGAGGAAGTGGAGCTTGAGGAGGCCGGGAATGACACCGGCGATGACCTTGCGGTCGCCAGAGTTCGGGCGAGGACGAGCTAGTCGCTAGGGGGCACGGCGAGGGGCGTGCGAGGGTGCTACGGGCTCCTGTGGGTGCATGGAAGACGAAGGCGTGCTCGGTGGTGTCCCAACATGGCTGTGGCCCCGACAGCGACGTGCGGTGGCGGCGGCGAGCTTCGACTTTTATGGCAGAGGTGGTTAGATGACGCGGACGAGCACGAGGAGAGGGGGAAACGGTGGAGGAGCTCACAGCGGTTGCAGGGGAGCGAACAGCAAGCTTGTGGAAGGGCTGGAGCAAGCGGGGCGGCGAAGGGGATCTCCGGTGGCCGAAGTTGAGGACGAGCTTGGTGCAGCGTCTCCGAGGCGAGCGAGCGCTCGGGGCTCGGCCTACTTGATGTAGTCGATGACGGCGGAGCTTCCTGGCATGACGGGGCAACGAATGGACGATGGTGGCTGCAGGCGGTGTGCTGGGGGTGCTGGGGGTTCTGTCATCCCCATTTCAACTTTAAAAGGAATTTAAACATGATGCACACTCTAATGCTTGAACTAACTAGGGTGTGACAACTCACCCCCACTCAAAAGAATCTCGTCCCGAGATTTAGGATCCTCCGGAAAGAAGCTGGTGTACTCGAGTCGAAGACGATCCTCCCTTTCCCAAGTGGCTTCTTTCTCGGAATGGTGTGACCATTGAACCTTGAGAAACTTGATATTATGACGTTGGGTGGTACGCTCGGCTTGATCAAGGATACGAATGGGATATTCCCGATATGAGAGGTTATCTTGTAGATCAAGCGTTTCGTGGTCCACTCCACGGATAGGATCCGCGAAGCAACGCCTGAGTTGAGAAACGTGGAAGACATCGTGAACTCCGGAAAGATGCGAAGGTAGTTCCAATTGGTAGGCAACTTCTCCTCGTTTGGCAAGAATGCGAAAGGGTCCGATGTAACGAGGAGCCAATTTACCTTTGATACCGAAACGATGGGTTCCCTTTAACGGGGTAACCCGAAGGTAGGCCTTCTCGCCGACTTCATAAGTCATAGGCTTATGTTTACGATCATATTGACTCTTTTGACGAGATTGGGCTGTTTTCAATTTCTCACGAATAACGCGAACCTGTTCTTCTGCTTCCTGAATCATATCCGGGCCAAAGAGTTGTCTTTCCCCGGTTTCTGACCAGTTAAGAGGCGTTCGACATTTTCGTCCATATAGAACTTCGAAAGGAGCCTTGCCCAAGCTAGATTGATAACTATTGTTGTAAGCAAACTCCGCGAATGGAAGGCATTTCTGCCAACCCATTCGGAACAAGATGACAGAGGCTCGGAGGATATCTTCCAGATTTGATTGACTCGTTCTACTTGACCACTTGATTGAGGGTGGAAGGCGGTGCTAAAAGAGAGACGAGTTCCCATAGCATTTTGGAAACTTTCCCAAAATCGAGAGGTGAAGAGGCTCCCACGGTCTGAGTTAATTTCCAACGGGACACCCTGAAGTGACACTATTCGGGAGATGTATAACTCAGCTAGCTGGCTAGCGGTGATATTCTCACGAACAGGTAGGAAATGGGCTACTTTGGAAAGACGGTCGATCACGACGAAGATGGCATTATTCCCCCTCTTGGTCCTGGGAAACCCAGTGATGAAATCCATACTGATTTTTATCACATTTCCACTCAGGAATGGCCAAAGGTTGAAGGGTGCCAGCAGGCCGTTGATGCTCTGCTTTAACACGACGACAATCGTCGCAATTAGGAATGTATTGAGCGATTTCTCTTTTCATCCTAGTCCACCAAAACCTCTGGCGTAGGTCTTGATACATTTTAGTATTACCGGGACGAATGGTGAGAGGGGATTCATGAGCTTCCTTAAGGATCAACTGGCGTAGATGTTGTTTATTGGGAACCACCAAACGGTTCTCGAAGAAGACAGCACCCCGCTTATCCATGGAAAACATTTAGCAACTCCGCTAGCAATGTTTTCCTTAATCCGGGATATGCCCTTATCACGCTTCTGGGCAACTATGATTTGATCCATAAGGTAGGTTTCGCCACCAGGGTGGATAGAAAACCTCGAGGAACAATGTGAAGATTAAGCTTACAAAATTCCTCATGGAGAAGTGGTTGACTTTGTTGTAACATCAGGTTGTTACAATAGGACTTACGACTTAGTGCATCAGCCATGACATTGGCTTCGCCCGGTATGTAAGTTATTCCTAAGTCGTAATCCGAGATCAACTCGACCCAACTTCTTTGCCTGAGATTCAAATCTGGTTGGGTGAAGATATATTTCAAAATTTGGTGATCGGTGAAGATCTCGCAGCGATTACCTAGGAGGTAATGTCGCCAAGTTTTAAGTGCATGGACTACAGCTGCAAGCTCTAGATCATGTGTGGGATAGTTTTCCTCATGTGGGTGTAATTGCCGTGAAGCATAGGCAATTACCTGAGGATCTTGCATGAGCATGCAACCTAGTACTTGTCGCGAGGCGTCTCAATAGATAGTAAAGTCCTTGGAGAAATCTGGTGGTACCAGTACGGGAGCAGATGCCAGGCGTCTTTTCAGTTCCTGAAAGCTGAACTCGCACTGTGGAGTCCAGTCGAACTTTTTATCTTTCTTGAGGAGTTCAGTTAGATGTTTAGCAACCTTGGAGAAATTCTCGACAAAGCGGCGGCAATAGCTCGCTAAGCCAAGGAAGCTCCGAACTTGCTTGACCGTCTCAGGTGGAGTCCAATCAAGGACAGCTTGAACTCGCTCGAGATTGACAGCAATACCCTTACCAGAGATTACATGGCCTAGATAGGTCACTTCTGGCAACCAAAATTCACACTTGGAGAATTTGGCATAAAGGCGACGCTCTTGAAGTTTCATCAATACTAGCCTTAGATGTTCAACATGTTCCTCTTCATTCTTGGATTAGATGAGTATGTCATCGAGGTATACTACGACGAATTTATCCAAGTACTCCATGAAGACCGTGTTCATTATCCCGGAGAAGGTGGCTGGGGCATTGGTTAAACCGAAGGACATAACGGTGTACTCGTATTGGCCATAACGAGTAACAAAGGCTGTTTTGGGAATGTCCCCATTTCTGATTTTGATTTGGTGTTAGCCCAACCTAAAATCCATCTTGGAAAAGACTGAGGACCCAGCGAGCTGATCATACAGATCGTTGATCCTGGGAAGCGGATACTTGTTCTTGATGGTGACCAAGTTGATAGGTCAGTAATCTACAACCATTCGATCCGTTCCATCCTTCTTCTTGACGAAGAGGACAGGGCAAGCCCAAGGAGAGGAACTAGGACAGATGAAACCCTTTTTCAAGGACTCATCGAGTTGGTTCTTAAGCTTGGCTAGTTCTAAGGGTGCCATCTTGTAGGGTCTTCTAGAAATTGGAACGGTTCCTGGAACAAGGTCTATCACAAACTCGACATCCCTGTCAGGTGGAACACTTGGCAGTTCTTCTTGAAAGACATCCGAAAAGTCTCGGACTAACGGAACATCCTTAATGTCTGGAAGGGGGTTGGCATTTAGGGAGTAAAGCTGGCGCTTGGCCACTCGAGTTAAGACATTGACTGTCTTGCCCGATGGGTGAGTAAGTTGAACGGTTCTAGTGGCACAATCAATCTTAGCATAATGAGCTGACATCTAGTCCATACCCAAAATGATGTTTATGTCCGAGGACTTGAGAGCTATTAAGGATGCAAGGAAGACAAGTCTATCGACAAGAATTTTGTTCCCACGGCTTACTCTAGAAGTTTGCCATTTGGAACCCGGAGTTTGAATTACCATGGAAGTGGGCATGTCACAGAATGTCGTGTTATGCAATCGAGCATAGTTCTCGGATATGAATGAATGAGATGCTCCAGTATCGAAAAGAACAGATGCCAGATGGCAGTTAACAAGGAGCATACCAAGGACGACGTTAGGATCCTCATGAGCGTCCTCGGCGGAAACATAGTTGACATGGCCACGGGCAGTGGTGACCGGCTTGGCGTAGAATGTCTTTCCCACGGGCTTACCACGGCCAACGGACTTTCCAGTTTGATTGGGGTTGTTGTTCTGGGGACACTCTCGGCTATAGTGACCCGGCTCTCCACACTTGAAGCATGTCACCACATTGGGGCGTGGAGCAGCATTAGCAGCGGGGCCACCATAGGGCTTGGGCGGTGCAAACTGTTGGTTGGGACGAGGCGCCTCAAAGGATGGCCTCGAGATGAACCTGGGTGGCAGTGCCATGCTTGGGATCCACACCCGGCGCTTTTGAGCTCCAGAGCCGGATGAAGAGCCAAAATCACGTGAGTGCTTGCGTGAAGCGTCATAATCAGTCTGGCCTGTCTCAGCACTGATGGCTTTATTGACCAACTTCTGAAAGGAGGTGCATTCTTGCAGACGAAGATCGCGGCAAAGCTCAGGGCTGAGTCCCTTGCGGAACCTTGCCTGCTTCTTAGCGTCGGTAGATACTTCTTCGGGAGCATAACATGCCAGATTCCCAAATTCACGACTATATGCATCCACAGTCAGTCTTCCTTGGGTGAAATTGCAGAACTCCTCCCTCTTGCGATCCATGAGATCTTCCGGAATGTGATGCTCACGGAAGGCTTCACTAAATTCAGCCCAAGTAGTGATTTGGCCGACCGGGCGCATAGCTTCAAAGTTTTCCCACCAGAGGCTAGCAGGGACTTCGAGGTGATAGGCAGGATAAGTAACCTTGTCGGCTTCGGCTACGTTGGCAGAACGTAGCTTGTGGGTGATGCTGCGAAGCCAGTCATCCACGTCGAGGGGCTCGACAGAACGGTTCAACTTTGGTGGGTACAGCTTGATAAAGTCATTGATTGACACCAAGTCATTTCGCTGATGGCGTGCAGTGTTCTGCTCAATCCGCTCTAGCAAGTGGTTAGTCTCACGCTTGTTTCTTTCCGCCTCCAGCATCACTTCGGCCAGAGAGGGCGGGTGAGGCAGATTTTCACCCCTAGCTGCACTGGCTTCCCCCTGCTCCGGGGCAGCAGGGTTGCTGCGGGTGTTGACCATCCTAGGAGAAAACAAGACAACGGTTTAGATAAGGATGGCTCAAACTTAGCAAGGAAGTGCAGAATGTAATGGATAACACGGAATGCAGAGATGTTCATCCATATGTCATGGTAATATAAAACTGCCATATATATATACCAACGGTCATACACATCATACATAGTTTAGTACAAGCCCAGGCTACAGTACAACTATGATGAAAGAAGTTACATCTCATCGGAGGCATTCCAAGCTCCTATACATTATTTGTTTACACCTCCGGAATTGATTACACACAAAGTCATATTCCACAAGTCACGCAGGACAGTGGAGATACAACTATTACAATACTAGTGATACTACTACTAACCCAGACAGCTTCGTAGTAGTCCTCATAGAAGTCACCTCCATAGCCTGGGAGTTCAACGTGATCATCCGGGAACATACGGTCCTGAGGAGCTTGTGGACCATAGGGGCTAGGATGAGGTCTTGGACCAACAAACGGTGGCCTGCGGGGACCACGGGGTGGGGTGATGCCTCCCACATCACGCCAATCCACCATGTCTGGCAGAGCAGATTGTCACACCCTAGCTAGTCATGCATTAGAGTGTTGCATCATGTTTATTCTTTCATCAGAAACTTGAAATGGGGATGACAGAACCCCCAGTTCCCACTGAAACCAATTAGGGTTACTAAAATAATTCTTCAATGAACCTGAAATGCCCTTCTAAAATGTCCATCATTTTAGCCTTGGTTCAGAACCTCTGCCAAAAATGGTGCACACTTTTCTAGGCCATCCTAGGGTTCTTGAGTTAAATCATAACTATTTGAATTTGGGCATTTAAAATAATATAAAATATTTAAATGCTCAAATATCTCCAAACTAAAATGTTTCATGCTGGAAATATTCCAACTATGGACCAGGAGTAGTTTGGTGATTTTTGGAGTTGTCTAGATATTTTATTTAATTCAACAAAGTTGCAGAAATATTAAATAAAACAGAAAACAGAATATAAAAAAAAGGGGAAAACCCTACCTGGCGCCACCGCAGCCCACTAGCCAGCCCACCTGCCGGCCCAGCCCAGCACCGCTCCAGCGAGCTGCTTCGGCCAGGCAGGCAGGCAGGTGCCCGACGGCGACCGCGGCGTGCGCCACGCACCTGCTCGCCGCCTCGCCGCTCCCCTCGCCAGGTGACGACGTGGATCGTCCTCCCTCTCTCCCCCGAACCCCCAGACACCCCCTCTCCTCTCCAGCTCCTCCCCCTCGCACGCCCCAGCCATGGCCGACGCCACCATCGCCGCACCACCGTCGTAGCCGTGCTCCCCGTCGTCTCCACGCCGTCTCACCGTGTCCAGGAGCTTCGCCGCTGTCCACTTCATCGAGCAGCCGAGCCCCGAGCGCTCGCAACGCCCGAGACCACCGCACCGACCTCGCCCGAGCTCACCGTCGCCGGAGATCCCCTTCAACGCCGACGTCGCTCCGGTCCATCTCCGACCGCACCAAGGACTCCGTCGCACTCACTGTGAGCTTAGCCATCTTCCCCTCCCTTCCGTTCTTGCTCCCGAGCCGTGTAGCAACCTCCCGGAGCTCAACCGCACCCACCGCCGTGGACCTCGTCGCCGACGTGCTCCTGGTCATCCTCCGGCCACAAGATGGTGTCCATCTTGCTCACCGCGTTCCACAGCACCTAGCTAGCCACTCCACGAGCCTCACCGAACCCTCTAGCACCAAGTTCACCTCCGACCGAACCTCGGTGGCCGCCAAAGTCGTCGCCGGCGTCGACTCCGGCCACCCCGACCCCAACGGACTCCGCCAAGAGCCGCGGGTCGTCCTCAGCTTCACTCCGGTGGTCGCCACGTTCCATTTGGTGGCCGAAACGACCAAAACCACTATCGCCGCCGCACTGTTGGTCGCCGCCGGCCAGAACTCCGGCGAGCTGACGTGGCCTAGTTAATTAACCACTAACCCACCACCTACAGACGCTGACAAGTGGGCCCCAGGGGTTAGTCAAAGCTAACCAGCCCGGGGTCAACGCGGGATTAGCCCCTGTGACACTGACGTGTGGACCCCACACGTCAGGTTTGACCCGAGCCAGCCCTGTTGACCTGCTGATGTCACTGTGATGTCAGGCTGACGCAGTAAATGATATTTCTGGATTTAAATTAAATCAGGAAATTCCAGAATATTATTTAAACTTCAAAAATTCATAACTTTTATTCTGTAACTCCAAATTGGACAAATTATATATGAAAAATGATCAGAAAAATCCAATCTATCCATCTGTACTATTTTCATGCATGATCAAACAAGTTAAGTTGATGTTTTAATCAGAACAAGAAAAGGCACTTTAAAAGGCCATATTTGAATTTGAAATTTGAATCTTTGATTCAAATTTGTTCAAACCCTCTGGTTTAGTTGCATTAGCCCAACACACTCATATTGCCATGTTTCATGCATGCATCATATTGTTGCACATTGTTTGGTGATGCCTGTGTATCGTTATCCTTTGCGACAGGATCTGTTCCCGAGGAGTACCGTGATTACCCTAACGAAGAACCGTATCCGTGCAACGAACCATCAGGCAAGCAACCAACCATTTGATCATATCGATACAATCCCATGTTCTCGCTCCTGCTCTCTTTTACTGCATTAAGACAACGCGATTCAAACTGCTGTGTGCTACGGTAGTTGAACCCATTTCCTCTGCATGACCTGTCATTGCCACAGTAACTAGATGAAACCCACTAGCATGTGTAGGAGTTGATTGAGCCATATGTATGTGTTGTTCCTACCTTGCTATGCCTGCTATGCTTAGAGTCGTGTCAGGTCTGGTTCATCTGGGTGATGGGCTAGAGTGAAATGATTATGTCGGTAATGAGAGTGGTGTGGTGAACACGATTTGGTAAAGGTATCGATGAGAGGCCATGTAGGAGTACATGGTGGGTTGTTTCATTGAAGCCGACCTTAAGCACTGAGATCTGTATGTGTGATTTAAGAATCAGCTACTACCATGCATTGGGCCCGAAACCAATGGACCCTCTCGACTTCTTATTCACCCTAGTTCTCCGTCCAGGAGTTGCAAGTAGTTTCTGGTGTTTGTAGCCTACTGGAGGCCGTGGACAGCGCTGACCGTAGGGGTGGGCTGTGATGCGGTAGGTACGTGGCCGGGTGTACCGAATACCCGTTAGGTATCTCGGGAACCCTGTTCACATCGTTCGGGGCCGTATGGGAAACCTCGGCCGGACTCCCTGCGGATGGAACCTGAATAGGCGATAAACCTGGACTGGAGGCTTAGGTGATTAGGTAGGTCGTGGCCGACACCCACGTTGGGCTTCCGCTTGAAGGTTGCCGAGTACATGTCGTGTAAACGACGATAAGTGGTGAGAGCGTGTATGAAGAAGTACACCCCTGCAGGGTTAACATGATCTATTCGAATAGCCGCGTCCGCGGTAAAGGACTACTTGGTTGCCTATACAGTTCATAGACAAGTAAATGGAAACTATTAAAAGCCTCAAGATAAGTGTGAGTGCCGAGGATGGCTCTTCCGTAGGAAGACGGAGGTGGATCCTCGGTAGTGTATTGAAGTGGTGAGTAGTGGACTCGTGTGCGCAAAACATTTCAAGTTGGTGTATCGTAGGATAGTCTAGCCAAGAGTCAAAGCTGGCTTGCTGCAATAACTCCACCAACCCTTCTTGATACTATGCATGTATGTAGGATCTGATGTAAGTCTTGCTGAGTACCTTTGTACTCATGTTGCTATAATCTACATTTTTACAGAAGACGCTGCAACCCCTTCTGATGGGTTCTATGTAGACGTTGACATCAACGAGTAGGCTAAAGACCCAGGTGGTGACCCTGAGCTTGTGATGGACCACATAGTATAGTTAGGCTTCCAAGCCTCTTTTATTTTACTAGTTGTCTGTACTCAGACAAGTTACTTCCGCTGTTGGCTTGTATGACTGTATGACTTGTATGTTGGGTCGTGAGACCCGTACCTTGTGTGTATGTTATGTATGGCTCCCTGAGCCTTAAATAAAGTACTTGTGTCGTAGAGTCATGTTGTGATGCTTCGTTGTATTTGCACATATCGAGCATATTGTGTGTATGATTGAAATGCTTGGTATGTGTGGGATCTGACTATCTAGTTGTTTATCTTTAGTAGCCTCTCTTACCGGGAAATGTCTCCTAGTGTTACCGCTGAGCCATGGTAGCTTGCTACTGCTCTGGAACACTTAGGCTGGCCGGCATGTGTCCTTCTTCGTTCCTGTGTCTGTCCCTTCGGGGAAATGTCACGCTTTGAGTACCGGAGTCCTGTTAGCCCGCTACAGCCCGGTTTACCGGAGTCCTGCTAGCCCAGTGCTACAGCCCGGACCCACTTGCTGATGACCGACACGTTCGAAGCTGGGTCATGGATGCCTGTCCCTGTAAGTCTGTGCCACTTTGGGTTTACGACTAGTCATGTCAGCCCGGGCTCTTTATCATATGGATGCTAGCGACACTATCATATACGTGAGCCAAAAGGCGCAAACGGTCCCGGGAAAAGGTAAGACGACACCCGTGGGAATACCGTGCGTGAGGCCGCAAAGTGATATGAGGTGTTACCAGCTAGATCGATGTGACATCGAGTCGGGGTCCTGACAGCGTTGGCATCAGAGCCGGACTGCCTGTAGGTTCTCCAAGCCAAACTGGTCGATGTTGAGTCTAGAAATTCTTTAGTTATATGTAGGGGAATTGTTTGTGGGTTGGAACGTAAGGCTCTTTTTACTCCTTATATCTTATGACATTCTGATCTGAGTCAGTCCATTCTTCCACCGGGGGTTAAGGAATTAGGATCTGTTCTCTCTATCAGGATCACGTGTTACTAATCAGTAGTACCTTATAAGTTTGATGGTTACAAGCCTAGTTCAGTTCTACTACCACATTATGTTGTAAGAATGGTTTCAAGACTTGATATGATGATGTTGAGTGTGTACGAAATCCTTTGTCAAATGTCTCAATATCCTTTTTGAGCATTTACAGCTGTTATGCTGCCGAAATTTTGCTAGAAATTCTAATGCCTTTGCATTATAATTGTGCTTTCAGATGGCCACTCGCGACCTCAATCAAGTGGTTCGCCTGACTCGATGCCTAGATGTACCCGGCCATACTGCTAAGTTGGTCAGGGTAATGACTGAGGCTGGATACCGCTGGTATCCTGAGTACACGGTCGAAGAGCAATTCCGAGATTTTAATCAAAGCCAGTATCTCTGCACTGTCAGGATATTTCCTTCTTATCCTGGATCCACTGAGCCTCTTCACTGCTCCTATGGACTCGGGGTTACTATCGAGATGGCTGTGCAGGATGCCGCCTACTCTATGATGACCATTATGCGAGTCAGATCTGGTTATTTCGGGACTCTGACTTCCGGTATATGCCAGGATCACTTCCGGGAGCACAAGGATATTTTCAGGCTATATATGCTGACTCCACTCAGGAGGATTCACGGACTCGCACCACTGCTGAGATGCTCGAGGATAAGGACCGTGAAAATCGGGCCTTAAGGTTAGAGCTCTTCAATACCCGTGCTGACCACTGGGCCACTTTGACTCGGTTCGCACCGGCAGTGCAAGCTGGATATTCAGACATGCGCGATCTCTATCCTGTGAGATCTGCTCTGCCAGACGTGATGGTTTGGCGTGATGTAGGAGGCATCACCCCACCTCGCGGTCCCCGCAGGCCACCGTTTGCTGGTCCAAGACCTCATCCTAGCCCCTATGGTCCACAAGCTCCGCGAGACCGTCTGTTTCCGGATGATCATGTTGAACTTCCGGGCTATGGAGGTGACTTCTACGAGGACTACTACGGATCGGTCTGAGTTAGTAGTAGTATCACTAGTTCGCACTAGCTGTGTCGTCTGTCGTCCCGCGTGACTCGTGGGATATGACCTAGTTTGTACTCTTCCGGAGTTGTAGAAAAATAATGTATAGGAGTTTGGAATGCCTCCGATGAGATGTAATCCCTTTTCACCGTAATAGTACTTTGTTTGGTCTTGTACTAAACCTTGTATGGTGTGTATGACGATGGAATAAAGAAGCAGTTTCTGTATCTACCATGTCATACGGATGATCATCTTGCATTCCGAGTTATTCCTTGCATTATGTATCCTATGTCGGAATTTTATCATTCTGACTAAATCATTGGCTTGTTTACCTAGGATGGTCAACACGCGCGCCAACCCTGCTTCTCAAGAGCAGGCCGAAGGCAGTGAAGCCAGAAATGAAAATCTGCCTCATCCTCCTTCACTAGCCGAGGTGATGATGGAAGCTGAGAGAAACAAGCGGGAGACAAACCGTTTGTTGGAGCGTATTGAACAGAATACAGCACACCATCAGAGGGCTAACGTGGTGTCACTCAGTGATTTTATCAAATTGCATCCACCCACGTTCCACCACTCCGTCGAGCCTCTCGACGCTGATGACTGGCTTCGCAGTATCTCTCACAAACTGCGTTCGGCGCTGGTAGCTGAGGCTGACAAGGTCACCTTTGCCGCATATCATCTTGAAGGCCCCGCCAGTCTTTGGTGGGAGAATTATGGAGCTATGCGCCCAGCGGGCCATGTCACAACTTGGGCTGAATTCAGCGAGGCTTTCCGTGAACATCACATTCCGGAGGGTCTCATGGACCGTAAGCGTGAAGAATTTTGCAATTTCACCCAAGGCCGACTTTCTGTGGATGTCTATAGCAGGGAGTTTGGTAATCTTGCACGATATGCAACCGAGGAAGTTTCTACTGACGCCAAGAAGCAAGCAAGGTTCCGTAAGGGCCTTAGTCCTGAGCTTCGTCGCGACCTCCGTCTGCATGAGTGCACATCTTTTTCGAAACTTGTCAACAAAGCCATCAGTGCTGAAACTGGTCAGACTGACTATGACGCAACACGCAAGCATGGACGTGATATGGGTTCCTCATCCGGTGCTGGTCCTCAGAAGCGCCGCGTGTGGGTACCCAACACCGCCTTGCCACCCAGGTTCACACCGAGGCCATCTTTCCAGGCGCCTCGCCCCGCTCAACAGTCTGCTCCAGCCAAGCCCTATGGGGGTCCATCCAATAATGCTCCTCCACGTACCAGTTCCGTGACTTGTTTCAAGTGTGGGGAATCTGGTCATTATATGCGTGAGTGTCCCCAGACCAACCCCAATCAATCTGCTAAAGCTGTTGGCCGTGGCAAGCCGACAGGGAAGGTGTTCCACGCTAAACCGGTCACCGCTTCACGTGGCCATGTCAACTGTGTCTCTGCCGAAGAAGCTCAAGAGGATCCCAACGTCGTTCTCGGTACGCTTCTTGTTAATTGCCACCCGGCATCTGTTCTTTTCGATACAGGAGCCTCTCATTCCTTTATATCTGAAAATTATGCTCGTTTGCATAACGTTGCATTCTGTGATCTGCCGTCCACTATGGAAATCTCTACCCCTGGGTCTAGATGGCAGACCTCTAGGGTAAGTTATGGAAATGAAATCCAAGTCGACAGACTTGTTTTTCTCGCATCTTTGATAGCCCTTAAATCTTCAGATATTAATATCATTTTGGGTATGGACTGGATGTCAGCTCATCATGCCAAAATTGATTGCTTCTCTAGGACTGTTCAACTCACCCATCCTTCGGGGAAGATAGTCAATGTTTTGACCCGAATAGCCAAGCGGCAGTTATATTCTCTTAACGCCAGCCCTTTGCCAGACCTTGAGGACGTTCCGGTAGTCCGTGATTTTCCGGATGTCTTTCCAGAGGAATTGCCAGGTGTTCCACCTGACAGGGATGTTGAGTTCGTAATAGACCTCATTCCAGGTACCGTTCCGATTGCTAGAAGACCTTATAAGATGGCACCCCTAGAACTAGCCGAGCTTAAGAAACAACTCGATGAATCCTTGAAAAAGGGTTTCATCCGCCCTAGTTCATCTCCGTGGGCTTGCCCCGTCCTATTCGTCAAGAAGAAGGATGGTACGGACCGGATGGTTGTAGATTACCGACCTGTCAATTTGGTCACAATCAAGAACAAATATCCACTTCCCAGGATCAACGATCTGTATGATCAGCTCGCTGGATCCTCAGTCTTCTCCAAGATGGATTTGAGGTTGGGCTACCATCAAATCAAAATCAGAAACGGGGACATTCCTAAAACGGCCTTTGTTACTCGTTACGGCCAATACGAGTACACCGTCATGTCCTTCGGTTTAACCAACGCTCCAGCCACCTTTTCTCGGTTAATGAACTCAATCTTCATGGAGTATTTGGATAAATTCGTCGTAGTTTATCTCGATGATATACTCATCTACTCCAAGAACGAGGAAGAACATGCCGAACATCTAAGGCTAGTGTTGCAGAAACTTCGAGAGCATCGCCTTTATGCCAAATTTTCAAAATGTGAATTCTGGTTGCCAGAAGTGACCTATCTGGGTCACGTAATATCTGGTAAAGGTATTGCTGTTAACCCTGAGCGAGTTCAAGCTGTCCTTGACTGGACTCCACCCGAATCGGTCAAGCAAGTTCGGAGTTTTCTAGGCTTAGCGAGCTATTGCCGTCGCTTTGTCGAGAACTTCTCCAAAGTTGCTAAACCCCTAACCGAACTCCTCAAGAAGATAAGAAGTTCGAATGGACTCCACAATGTGAGCACAGTTTTCAGGAACTGAAAAGACGCCTGACTTCTGCTCCCGTGCTGGTACCGCCAGATTTCTCCAAGGACTTTGTTATCTACTGCGACGCCTCGCGACAAGGACTAGGTTGCATCCTTATGCAAGATCGACACGTAATTGCTTACGCTTCACGGCAATTGCACCCACATGAGGAGAATTACCCTACTCATGATCTAGAACTTGCAGCCGTAGTCTATGCACTTAAGACCTGGCGACATTACCTCCTCGGTAATCGTTGCGAAATATTCACTGATCACCAAAGTCTGAAGTACATTTTCACCCAACCGGATTTGAATCTCAGGCAAAGACGTTGGGTTGAATTGATCACAGACTTCGACTTAGGAATAACCTATACCCCAGGGAAAGCCAACGTCATGGCTGATGCGCTAAGTCGTAAATCTTATTGTAACAACCTGATGTTACAACAAAGTCAACCGCTTCTCCATGAGGAATTTCGGAAGCTTAACCTTCACATTGTTCCTCAAGGTTTTCTCTCCACCTTGGTGGCAAAACCTACCCTTACGGATCAAATTATCAAAGCACAGAAGGTAGATCCGGGAATCTCCCGCATCAAGAGGAACATTCAGAAAGGAATTGCGGATTGTTTCTCCGTTAATGATCAAGGAGTCGTATACTTCGGGGATCGACTAGTAGTTCCCAAAGTGCGCAACCTAAGGCGATTAATCCTTAAGGAAGCCCATGAATCTCCTCTCACCATTCATCCCGGTAGTACTAAAATGTATCAGGACCTACGCCAGAGGTTCTGGTGGACTAGGATGAAGAGAGAAATTGCTCAGTATATTGCCAATTGCGACGTCTGTCGTCGTGTAAAAGCAGAGCATCAACGGCCTGCTGGCACCCTTCAACCCTTAGCTATTCCTGAATGGAAATGGGATAAAATTGGTATGGATTTCATTACCGGTTTTCCCAGAACCAAAAGAGGGAATAATGCTATTTTCGTCGTGGTCGATCGTCTTTCCAAGGTAGCTCATTTCTTACCTGTTCGTGAGAGTATAACCGCTAGTCAACTGGCAGATTTATACATCTCCCGGATAGTGTCCCTCCATGGTGTTCCTTTGGAAATCAATTCGGATCGAGGAAGTCTTTTCACCTCTCGATTTTGGGAAAGTTTCCAAAATGCTATGGGAACCCGTCTCTCCTTTAGCACCGCTTTCCACCCTCAGTCAAGTGGTCAAGTGGAACGCGTCAACCAAATTCTAGAAGACATGCTTCGAGCCTCCGTTATCTCTTTCGGAATGGACTGGGAGAAGTGCCTTCCATTTGCCGAATTCGCTTACAACAACAGCTATCAATCTAGCTTGGGTAAAGCCCCTTTTGAAGTTCTCTATGGACGACGATGTCGAACACCCCTTAACTGGTCAGAGACCGGGGAAAGACAATTCTTTGGCCCGGATATGATTCAGGAAGCAGAAGAACAAGTTCGTATCGTTCGTGAAAAGTTGAAAACAGCCCAATCCCGTCAAAAGAGTCAATATGACCGAAAACATAAGGCTATGACTTTCGAGGTTGACGAGAAGGCTTATCTTCGGGTCACCCCTCTGAAGGGAACCCATCGCTTCGGTATCAAAGGCAAATTGGCTCCTCGTTACATTGGACCTTTTCGCATTCTTGCCAAACGAGGAGAAGTTGCCTACCAATTGGAACTACCTCCGCACCTCTCCAGAGTTCACGATGTCTTCCACGTTTCTCAACTCAGGCGTTGCTTCTCGGATCCTATCCGTGAAGTGGACCACGAAACGCTTGATCTCCAAGATAATCTTACATATCGAGAGTACCCCATTCGTATCCTCGATCAAGCCGAACGTACCACGCGACGTCATAATATCAAGTTTCTCAAGGTTCAATGGTCGCACCATTCTGAAGATGAAGCAACTTGGGAAAGGGAGGATCGTCTTCGACTTGAATATCCTGCCTTCTTCTCGGAGGAACCCAAATCTCGGGACGAGATTCTTTTGAGTGGGGGTGAGTTGTCACACCCTAGCTAGTCATGCATTAGAGTGTTGCATCATGTTTATTCTTTCATCAGAAACTTGAAATGGGGATGACAGAACCCCCAGTCCCCTCTGAAACCAATTAGGGTTACTAAAATAATTTTTCAATGAACCTGAAATGCCCTTCTAAAATGTCCATCATTTTAGCCTTGGTTCAGAACCTCTGACAAAAGTGGTGCACATTTTTCTAGGCCATCATAGGGTCTTTGAGTTAAATCATAGATATTTGAATTTGGGCATTTAAAATAATATAAAATATTTAAATGCTCAAATATCTCCAAACTAAATGTTTCATGTTGGAAATATTCCAACTATGGACCAGGAGTAGTTTGGTGATTTTGGAGTTGCCTAGGTATTTTATTTAATTCAACAAAGTTGCAGAATTATTAAATAAAACAGAAAACAGAAAAAAAAAGGGGAAAACCCTACCTGGCGCCACCGCAGCCCACTAGCCAGCCCACCTGCCGGCCCAGCCCAGCACCGCTCCAGCGAGCTGCTTCGGCCAGGCAGGCAGGCAGGTGCCCGACGGCGACCGCGGCGTGCGCCACGCACCTGCTCGCCGCCTCGCCGCTCCCCTCGCCAGGTGACGACGTGGATCGTCCTCCCTCTCTCCCCGAACCCCCCAGACACCCCCTCTCCTCTCCAGCTCCTCCCCCTCGCACGCCCCAGCCATGGCCGACGCCACCATCGCCGCACCACCGTCGTAGCCGTGCTCCCCGTCGTCTCCACGCCGTCTCACCGTGTCCAGGAGCTTCGCCGCTGTCCACTTCATCGAGCAGCCGAGCCCCGAGCGCTCGCAACGCCCGAGACCACCGCACCGACCTCGCCCGAGCTCACCGTCGCCGGAGATCCCCTTCAACGCCGACGTCGCTCCGGTCCATCTCCGACCGCACCAAGGACTCCGTCGCACTCACTGTGAGCTTAGCCATCTTCCCCTCCCTTCCGTTCTTGCTCCCGAGCCGTGTAGCAACCTCCCGGAGCTCAACCGCACCCACCGCCGTGGACCTCGTCGCCGACGTGCTCCCGGTCATCCTCCGGCCACAAGATGGTGTCCATCTTGCTCACCGCGTTCCACAGCACCTAGCTAGCCACTCCACGAGCCTCACCGAACCCTCTAGCACCAAGTTCACCTCCGACCGAACCTCGGTGGCCGCCAAAGTCGTCGCCGGCGTCGACTCCGGCCACCCCGACCCCAACGGACTCCGCCAAGAGCCGCGGGTCGTCCTCAGCTTCACTCCGGTGGTCGCCACGTTCCATTTGGTGGCCGAAACGACCAAAACCACTATCGCCGCCGCACTGTTGGTCGCCGCCGGCCAGAACTCCGGCGAGCTGACGTGGCCTAGTTGATTAACCACTAATCCACCACCTACTGACGCTGACAAGTGGGCCCCAGGGCTTAGTCAAAGCTAACCAGCCCGGGGTCAACGCGGGATTAGCACCTGGTCACTGACGTGTGGACCCCACACGTCAGGTTTGACCCGAGCCAGCCCTGTTGACCTGCTGATGTCACTGTGATGTCAGGCTGACGCAGTAAATGATATTTCTGGATTTAATTAAATCAGGAAATTCCAGAATATTATTTAAACTTCAAAAATTCATAACTTTTATTCTGTAACTCCAAATTGGACAAATAATATATGAAAAATGATCAGAAAAATCCAATCTATCCATCTGTACTATTTTCATGCATGATCAAACAAGTTAACTTGATGTTTCAATCAGAACAAGAAAAGGCACTTTAAAAGGCCATATTTGAATTGGAATTTGAATCTTTGATTCAAATTTGCTCAAACACATCTGGTTTTAGTTGCATTAGCCCAACACACTCATATTGCCATGTTTCATGCATGCATCATATTGTTGCACATTGTTTGGTGATGCCTGTGTATCGTTATCCTTTGCGACAGGATCTGTTCCCGAGGAGTACCGTGATTACCCTAACGAGGAATCGTATCCGTGCAACGAACCATCAGGCAAGCAACCAACCATTTGATCATATCGATACAATCCCATGTTCTCGCTCCTGCTCTATTTTACTGCATTAAGACAACGCGATTCAAACTGCTGTGTGCTACGGTAGTTGAACCCATTTCCTCTGCATGACCTGTCATTGCCACAGTAACTAGATGAAACCCACTAGCATGTGTAGGAGTTGATTGAGCCATATGTATGTGTTGTTCCTACCTTGCTATGCCTGCTATGCTTAGAGTCGTGTCAGGTCTGGTTCATCTGGGTGATGGACTAGAGTGAAATGATTATGTCGGTAATGAGAGTGGCGTGGTGAACACGATTTGGTAAAGGTATCGATGAGAGGCCATGTAGGAGTACATGGTGGGTTGTTTCATTGAAGCCGACCTTAAGCACTGAGATCTGTATGTGTGATTTAAGAATCAGCTACTACCATGCATTGGGCCCGAAACCAATGGACCCTCTCGACTTCTTATTCACCCTAGTTCTCCGTCCAGGAGTTGCAAGTAGTTTCTGGTGTTTGTAGCCTACTGGAGGCCGTGGACAGCGCTGACCGTAGGGGTGGGCTGTGATGCGGTAGGTACGTGGCCGGGTGTACCGAATACCCGTTAGGTATCTCGGGAACCCTGTTCACATCGTTCGGGGCCGTATGGGAAACCTCGGCCGGACTCCCTGCGGATGGAACCTGAATAGGCGATAAACCTGGACTGGAAGCTTAGGTGATTAGGTAGGTCGTGGCCGACACCCACGTTGGGCTTCCGCTTGAAGGTTGCCGAGTACATGTCGTGTAAACGACGATAAGTGGTGAGAGCGTGTATGAAGAAGTACACCCCTGCAGGGTTAACATGATCTATTCGAATAGCCGCGTCCGCGGTAAAGGACTACTTGGTTGCCTATACAGTTCATAGACAAGTAAATGGAAACTATTAAAAGCCTCAAGATAAGTGTGAGTGCCGAGGATGGCTCTTCCGTAGGAAGACGGAGGTGGATCCTCGGTAGTGTATTGAAGTGGTGAGTAGTGGACTCGTGTGCGCAAAACATTTCAAGTTGGTGTATCGTAGGATAGTCTAGCCAAGAGTCAAAGCTGGCTTGCTGCAATAACTCCACCAACCCTTCTTGATACTATGCATGTATGTAGGATCTGATGTAAGTCTTGCTGAGTACCTTTGTACTCATGTTGCTATAATCTACATTTTTTACAGAAGACGCTGCAACCCCTTCTGATGGGTTCTATGTAGACGTTGACATCAACGAGTAGGCTAAAGACCCAGGTGGTGACCCTGAGCTTGTGATGGACCACGTAGTATAGTTAGGCTTCCAAGCCTCTTTTATTTTACTAGTTGTCTGTACCCAGACAAAGTACTTCCGCTGTTGGCTTGTATGACTGTATGACTTGTATGTTGGGTCGTGAGACCCGTACCTTTGTGTGTATGTTATGTATGGCTCTCTGAGCCCTAAATAAAGTACTTGTGTCGTAGAGTCATGTTGTGATGCTTCGTTGTATTTGCACATATCGAGCATATTGTGTGTATGATTGAAATGCTTGGTATGTGTGGGATCTGACTATCTAGTTGTTTATCTTTAGTAGCCTCTCTTACCGGGAAATGTCTCCTAGTGTTACCGCTGAGCCATGGTAGCTTGCTACTGCTCTGGAACACTTAGGCTGGCCGGCATGTGTCCTTCTTCGTTCCTGTGTCTGTCCCTTCGGGGAAATGTCACGCTTTGAGTACCGGAGTCCTGTTAGCCCGCTACAGCCCGGTTTACCGGAGTCCTGCTAGCCCAGTGCTACAGCCCGGACCCACTTGCTGATGACCGACACGTTCGAAGCTGGGTCATGGATGCCTGTCCCTGTAAGTCTGTGCCACTTTGGGTTTACGACTAGTCATGTCAGCCCGGGCTCTTTATCATATGGATGCTAGCGACACTATCATATACGTGAGCCAAAAGGCGCAAACGGTCCCGGGCAAAGGTAAGGCGACACCCGTGGGAATACCGTGCGTGAGGCCGCAAAGTGATATGAGGTGTTACCAGCTAGATCGATGTGACATCGAGTCGGGGTCCTGACACAGATCTCACAGGATACAGATCCCTTGTATCCATACATCCAGCTTGCACCGCAGGTGCAAACCAAGTCAATGTGGCCCAATGATCAGCACGGGTATTGAAAAGCTCCAGCCTCAAGGCCCGATTCTCTTGGTCCTTATCTTCGAGCATCTCGGCAGTGGTACGAGTTAATGAGTCCTCCTGAGTGGAGTCAGCATAGATAGCCTGAAGATACCCTTACGCTCCCGGAAGTGAAGCTGGCATGTAACGGAAGTCGGTGTTCCGAAGCAGGCCAGTCCGGACTCGCATGATGGTCATCATGGAATAGGCAGCATCCTACACAGCCATCTCAACAGTAACCCCCAGTCCATAGAAACAGTGAAGGGGCTCGGTAGATCCAGGATAAGAAGGAAATGTCCTGATGGTGCAGAAATATTGGCTTTGATTAAAGTCTTGGAATTGCTCTTCGACCGTGTATTCGGGATACCAACGGTAACCCATCTTGATCATTACCCGGACTAACATAGTAGTATGACCGAGCACGTCGAGGCACCGGGTCAGGCGAACCACTTGGTTTTGAACACGGTTGGCCATCTGAAAGCACAACCATAATGCAAAGACATTAGAATTTCTAGGGAAAATTGGACAACATAACAGCTGTAAATGCTCAGAAAAAGATTTGGGACATCCACAACAGTTTGCAACACCACTCAACAACATCATATCAAGGTTCTGATTCAATTAGCAACATACTAAAATAGTAGAAACTAATCTGGGGCTTGTAACAACAATCCTATAAGATACTACGGATTAGTAACACGTGAACCTGATAGAAGAAGAGAGCCTAGTCGTTAACCCACGTTGAATGAGAAGAGAATGACTCAGATCAGAGGACATAAGGTAAAGGAGTAAAAGAGCCTTAAGTTCCCATCCACAATCAATTCCCCTACATATAACTAAAGCATTTCTAGACTCGACATCGACCAGTTTGGCTCAACGAACCTACAGGCAGTCCGGCTCTGATGCCAACGCTGTCAGGACCCCGATTCCAGGCCACATCGATCTAGCCGGTAACACCTCATATCACTTTGCGGCCTCACGCATGGTATCCCACGGGTGTCACCTTACCATGGCCCGGCACCATTTGCACCTTTTGGCTCACGTATATGATAGTGTCGCTAGCATCCATATGACAGAGAACCCGGGCCGACATGGCTAGTCGTGAACCGAAAGCGGCACAGACCTATGGAGACAGGCATACATGAATCACATCGAGCATGTCGGTCATCAGCGAGTGATTCCGGGCTGTAGCACTGGGCTAGCAGGACTCCGGGGAACCCGGGCTGTAGCAGGCTAGGCAGGACTCCGAATGTCACCGCGTGACATTTCGCCGAAGGGATAGACACAGGAACGACGTGAAACACATGCCGGCCAGTCAAGTGTCCTGAGTAGTAGTGCTGGGCTAGCAGGACTCTAGTGAACCGGGCTGTAGCGGACTACTATGGCTCGAGGAACACTAGACTACATTTCCCCATAAGAAAGGCTGCCAAGGATAAACAACTAGATTGTCGGATCCCACTCATACAAAGCATTTCAATCATACACACAATATGCCCGATATGAGTACATACAACATGGCATCACAACAAAACTCTACAACTCAAGTACTTTATTTAAAGGCTCCAGAGAGCCATACATAACATGTTCATACAGATAGGGGTCACATGACCCGACACTCAAGTCATACAATCATACCAGCACAAGCGGAAGCAACTAGTCTGAGTACAGACGCTAGAAAGAAAGAAGGCTTCTCGAAGCCTGTCTATCTACATAGGGCCCTCCATGGCCAGGATCACCACCTGGGTGGCTAGTCACTCGTCGATGTCAAGGTCTATGTAGAACCCATTGGAGGGGGCGGTGTTGTCGTCTGAAAACAGTAATTAAGCAAACATGAGTACAAAGGTACTCAGCAAGTCTTACAACAGAACCTACTATACATGCTCATTCTCAAGAAGGTGGTGGGGTTATTGCAGCAAACCAGCTTTGACTCTTGGCTAAGCTATCCTACGAAACTCCACTAGTAAATAGTTTTCGCACACGAGTCCACTACTCGCCAACACAATACTCCACCGGGGATTCTCCCTCGTCATCCTAAGAGAGGGCCATCCTCGGTACTCACACTTATCTTGAGTCTTTTAGTAGTAACCATTAACTTGTCTATGAACTGTATAGGCAACCAAGTAGTCCTTTACCGCAGACACGGCTATTCGAATAGTTTTATACCCTGCAGGGGTGTACTTCGTCACACATGTTTCCACCACTTAGCGTCTGCACATGACATGTGCTCGGCAGACTTCAAGCGAAAACCGACGTGGGTGTAGACCACGACCTGACTAACCTCACAAGTCTCTAGTCCAGGTTTATCGCTTATTCAGGTTCCGTCCGCAAGGAAATCCGGCTGGGGTGTCCTCAACGGCCCCAAACGATGTGTGCAGGGTTCCCGAGACACTAAACGGGCGACTCGGTACACCATGCCACGGTGTATCTACCGCATCATAGCCCACCCCTAGGGTCAGCGCTACGCACGGCCGCCAACACATAACCCACAAACACCAGAAACTAGTTGCAACTCCTAGACAGAGGACGAGATGGGTCAGTAAGTCAAGCGGGGTCATATTTCAGGGCCCAATGTGTGGTAGTAACTGAATCTTAAATCACACATACATATCTCAGTTCATATCGACGGACTCAATGAAACAACCCACCATGTACTCCTACATGGCCTCTCATCGATACCTTTACCAAAACATGTTTAACACATCCTTCTCATTACCGACATAATCATATCACTCTAGCCCATCACCCAGATGAACCAGATCTGACACAACTCTAAGCATAGCAGGCATAGCAAGGTAGGAATCACATACATGGCTCAATCAACTCCTAAACATGCTAGTGGGTTTCATCTAGTTACTGTGGCAATGACAGGTCATGCCGAGGATAAGGGTTCAACTACCATAGCACACAGCAGTTTGAATCAAGTTGTCTTAATGCAGTAAACAAGAGCAGAAGCGAGAACATGGGTTTGTATCGGAATGATCAATGGGTTGCTTGCCTGTTGTAGAGGTAGTAGGGTACTGCCCTTCAGACGGATACTCGGGGTTATCCTCGGAGGCAGAACCTACCACGAAAGACACACCGAACATAATAAACACATGGCAATATGCAACAATATGATGCATGCTATGACATGGCAAGATGAAAGTGTCTTGGCCTAATGCAAGCTAAAACAGAAGGGGATGAACTCATTTGAATCAAAGATTCAAATGTTAGCTCATTAAACATGGCCTTATTAGTGCATTGCCTTATTCGGCTTAAATATCAAGGTTAACTTGTTTTGTCATGCATGAAACCATTACAGATGGATAGATTGAATTTTTCTGATAATTTTTCGTATATAAATCTTTGCATTTGGAGCTATGGTTGATTTTCTATGATTTTTAGAAGTTTTGGCTATTTTCTGGCATTTCCTATTAAAGAATAAATCCAGTAATTGAATTAATGCGTCAGCATGACATAGGTGTGACGTCAGCGGGTCAACTGGGTCGGCCAGGTCAAACCTGACTGGTGGGCCCTGTCTGTCAGTGTCACAACTAATTAACAGAATTATGTTAGTGCTAATTGACTGTCAATGGGGCCTGGGCCCACATGTAGTGAATAAACTAATTAAAATTAGTTAAAACTAATCTTAAACTGATTAGCAGACCGGCCCCACCTATCATAGACTCAGGGGGGGTCTACCTGGGCCCACACGGGGGTCAAACAGGGTCAACTCACCGGCGGCTTGACGCCGGCGACGACAGACGCGGCGGAGGGGCCCGGGTTTGCGTCTCCGGCGACCAAATCGATGGCGGAGAGCAGCTACGTGACGCGTGGAGCGAGCTGTGTCGTTTGGTGGAGAAAGTGGAGCTCGGGGAGGCCGGGAACGACGCCGGCCACGACCTTGGCGGTCACCGGAGTTCGGGCAAGGACGAGCTAGTCGCTAGGGGGCACGGCGAGGGGCGTGCGAGGGTGCTACGGGATCCTGCTGGTGCGTGGAAGACAAAGGCATGCTCGGTAGCGTCCCAACGTGGTTGTGGCCACGACGGCGACGTGTGGTGGCGGCGGTGAGCTTCGGCTTTGATGGTAGAGGTGGTTAGAGGATGCGGACGAGCGCGGGGAGAGGGGGAAACGGTGGCGGAGCTCACAGCGGTTGCAGGGGTGCGAACGGTGAGCTCGGGGAAGGGCTGGAGCGAGCGGGGCGGCGAAGGGGATCTCCGGTGGCCCGAGTTGAGGACGAGCTCGTTGCAGCATCTCTGGGGCGAGCAAGAGCTCGGGGCTCGGCCTACTTGATGTAGTCGACGACGGCGGAGCTTCCTGGCATGACGGGGCAATGAATGGACGGCGGTGGCTGCGGTGAAGCTTGTCGGCGGCGACGGCTGCGCTCGGCAGGAAGATGGGGAGAGAGCGGAGAGGGGGAGAGGCCACAGGGAGAGTGGGAAGGAAGAGAGGGAGACGTGGGGGTCGGCGTGGCACTCGTAGGGACCTCCAGGGCGTCGGCGGAAGCAAGAGGTGGCCGGCGTGTGGACGCGGGCGCCGGCCACGCGCTCCTCGTCCTCCTGGCGAGAGGAGGAGGACGACTGGCAAGAGCCAGTCGACTGGGCCGAGCCAGGTGGGCTGGTGGGCTGCGCCTGGTAAGTTTCTCTCTCTCCCCTTTTTTCTGTTTTTCTTATTTATTTATTACTTCTGTAACTTCAGGGCTTTATTTAAAATACCAGGGCATTACCATAAATCACAAAATTAATCATGGCCACTGCTTAGAATATATCCAAGAGCAAACATTTTAGTTTATGATTATTTGAGCATTTAAAATATTTTATAGCATTTAAATGCCCAAATGCAAATACCATAAGGATTAATCCAATGACCTTTGATGTCCTAGAAAAATGTGCACCATTTTTGTCAAAGGTTTTAACCCAAAACAAAAAGGGTGGGCTTTTTAGAAGGGCATTTCAGGTTCATTGGTAAAGTTTTTGGTAAACCCTAGTTGTTCCAGGGGGGTGCTGGGGGTTCTGTCATCCCCATTTCAAATTTAAAAGGAATTCAAACATGATGCACACTCTAATGCTTGAACTAACTAGGGTGTGACAGGTAAATCGGTAAGAGACATCATAGATCACACCATATGTAATAAAGTACGGTTATGACATTCGGACACACCATTACGCTGTGGTGTTCCAGGTGGCGTGAGTTGCGAAACTATTCCACATTGTTTCAAATGAAGACCAAACTCGTAACTCAAATATTCACCTCCACGATCAGATCGTAGAAACTTTATTTTCTTGTTACGATGACTTTCAACTTCACTCTGAAATTCTTTGAACTTTTCAAATGTTTCAGACTTATGTTTCATTAAGTAGATATATCCATATCTGCTCAAATCATCTGTGAAGGTCAAAAAATCTCGATACCCGACGTAAGCCTAAAAACTCATCGGACTGCATACATCAGTATGTGTTATTTCCAATAAGTCAGTGGCTCGCTCCATTGTTCCAGAGAACGGAGTCTTAGTCATATTGCCATGAGGCATGGTTCGCAAGCATCAAGTGATTCATAATCAAGTGATTCCAAAAGCCCATCAGCATGGAATTTCTTCATGCGCTTTACACCAATATGACCTAAACGACAGTGCCACAAATAAGTTGCACTATCATTATTAACTTTGCATCTTTTGGCTTCAATATTATGAATATGTATATCACTACAATCTAGATTCAACAAAAATAGACCACTCATCAAGGGTGCATGACCATAAAAGATATTACTCATATAAATAAAACAACCATTATTCTATGATTTAAATGAATAACCGTCTCACATCAAACAACATCCATATACAATGTTCATGCTCAACGCTGGCACCAAATAACAATTATTCAGGTCTAAAACTAATCCCAAAGGTAGATGTAGAGGTAGCGTGCCGATGGCGATCACATCGACCTTGGAAACATTTCCGACGTGCATCATCAGCTCGTCCTTAGCCAATCTTTGTTTAATTCGTAGCCTCTGTTTCGAGTTGCCAATATGAGCAACATAACCAGTATTAAATACCCAAGCGCTACTACGATCATTAGTAAGGTACACATCAATAACATGTATACCAAATATACCTTTCACTTTGCCATCCTTCTTATCCGCCAAATACTTGGGCAGTTCTGCTTCCAGTAACCAATCCCGTTGCAGTAGAAGCACTTAGTTTCAGCCTTAGGTGTAGACTTGGGCTTCTTCCCTTGAGCAGAAACTTGCTTGCTATTCTTCTTGAAGTTCCCCTTCTTCCCTTTTCCATTTTTTCTTGAACTAGTGGCCTTGTTAACCATCAACACTTGATGCTCCTTTTTGATTTCTACCTCTGCAGCCTTTAGCATTGCGAAGAGCTTAGGAATTGTATTTTCCATCCCTTGCATATTATAGTTCATCACGAAGCCTTTATAGCATGGTGGCAGTGATTGAAGAACTCTATCAATGACACTATCATCAGGAAGATTAACTCCCAGCCGAGTCAAGTGGTTATGGTACCCAGACATTCCGAGTATGTGTTCACTGACAGAACTATTCTCCTCCATCTTGCAGCTATAGAACTTGCTAGAGACTTCATATCTCTCAACTCGGGCATTTGCTTGAAATATTAACTTCAACTCTTGGAACATCTCATGTGATCCATGACATTTAAAACGTTTTTGAAGTCCCGATTCTAAGTCATAAAGCATGGCACACTAAACTATCAAGTAGGCCTCATCTTTATTCTGCCAGACATTCATAACATCCGGAGTTGCTCCTGCAGCGGGTCTTGCACCTAGCGGTGCTTCCAGGATGTGATTCTTCTGTGCAGCAATGAGGATAATCCTCAAGTTACAGACCTAGTTCGTGTAGTTGTTACCATCATATTTCAACTTAGCTTTCTCTAGGAACGCATTAAAATTCAAGGGAACGGTAGCACGGGCCATTGATCTACAATAACATAGTTACCAATAAACTATCGTGACTAAGTTCATGATAAATTTAAGTTCAATTAATCATATTACTAAAGAACTCCCACTTAGATAGGCATCCCTCTAGTCATCTAAATGATCACGTGAGATGGAGTAGTTTTCAATGGTGAACATCTCTATGTTGATCATATCTACTATATAATTCACGTTCAACCTTTCGGTCTCAGTGTTCTGAGGCCATATATGCATATGCTAGGCTTGTCAAGTTTATCCTGAGTATTCTGCACGTGCAAAACTGGCTTGCACTCGTTGTATGTGAACGTAGAGCTTATCACACCCGATCATCACGTGGTGTCTCGGCACGATGAACTGTAGCAACGGTTCATACTTAGGGAGAACACTTATACCTTGAAATTTAGTGAGGGATCATCTTGTAATGCTACCGCCGTACTAAACAGAATAAGATGCATAAAAGATAAACATCACATGCAATCAAAATATGTGACATGATATGGCCATCATCATCTTGTGCTTTGATCTCCATCTCCAAAGCACCGTCATGATTTCCATCGTCACCGGCTTGACACCTTGATCTCCATCGTAGTGTCGTTGTTGCCTCGCCAACTATTGCTTCTATGACTATTGCTACCGCTTTGTGATAAAGTAAAGCAATTATATGGTGATTGCATTTCATACAATAAAGCGACAACCATAAGGCTCCTGCCAGTTGCCGATAACTTCTACAAAACATGATCATCTCATACAACAATTTATATCTCATCATGTCTTTACTATATCACATCACAACATGCCCTGCAAAAACAAGTTAGTCGTCCTCTACTTTGTTGTCGCTAGTTTTACGTGGCTGCTACGGGCTTCTAGCAAGAACTGTTCTTACCTACGCATCAAAACCACAATGATTTTTTGTCTTGTGTGCTGCTTTAACCTTCAACATGGACCGGCCGTAGTCAAATATGATTCAAGTAAAGTTGGAGAAACAGACACCCCCAGCCACCTGTGTGCAAAAGCACGTCGGTAGAACCAGTCTCATGAACGTGTTCATGTAATGTTGGTCCGGGCCACTTCATCCAACAATAGCGCCGAGTAAAAATGATACGTTGGTGGTAAGCAGTATGACTATTATCGCCCAGAAATCTTTGTGTTCTACTCGTGCATATCATCTACGCATAGACCTGGCTTGGATGCCATTGTTGGGGAACATAGCATGCAATTTAGAAAATTTTCCTACGAACACGCAAGATCTGTCTAGGAGATGCATAGCAATGAGAGGGGGAGAATGTGTCCACATACCCTCGTAAACCAAAAGCAGAAGCGTTAGGTTAATGCGGTTGATGTAGTCGAACATCTTCGCCGTCCAACAAATCAAGCACCAAACGTATGACACCTCCAAGTTCAGCACACATTTAGCTCGATGACGTCCCTCGAACTCTTAATCCAGCAGAGGGTCGAGGGAGAGTTTCGTAAGCACGACGGCGTGGTGACGGTGATGGTGATGTGATCCCCACAGAGCTTCGCCTAAGCACTATGACGCTATGACTGGAGGAGTAAACTCTGGAGGGGGCACCGCACACGGCTAAGAGAATAATTGATGTGCCTTTGGGGTGCCCCCCACCCCTGTATATAAAGGAGGGGAGGTTGGTCGGCCCTAGGGGCGCACCAAGTGGGGGGAGTCCTGCTAGGACTCCTAGTCCTAGTCTGCTCCCCCTTCCTTCCAACGGAGAGGTGAAAGTGCAACTATCCCTGGGTGGTTTTGGTAATTCCTAACAACATGCATATAGCTCATTGAGCTAATGATATGTCAAGATAAATATTTCAGGAAAGCTCAATGATTAGCATGTCATGGATTAGAAATATGGACCCCTCAAAATGCTAAGGACAAAAGATTGGCTCAAGTCAAAAGCTCAGGACTCTACATTCTACTTTTAGTGATCCAAGATCACATTGAGTCCATAGGAAAAGCCAATACTATTAAAAGGGGATGAGGTGTTGCTTAATGGGTTGCTTGCTCAAAATGCTCAGTGATATGCTCCAAAAACCATCAAATGCTTTCTCATATCCACATATGTCTCAAACCAAAAGTCAAACTCGGCCCCACCGAAATTTTCTATCCGGTGCTGATACGTCCATTTTGCATCATGCTTTTATATCGATATTTATTGCATTATGGGCTGTTATTACACATTATGTCACAATACTTATGCCTATTCTCTCTTATTTTACAAGGTTTCCATAAAGAGGGAGAATGCCGGCAGCTGGGATTCTGGGCTGGAAAAGGAGCAAATATTAGAGACCTATTCTGCATAGCTCCAAAAGTCCTGAAACTTCACGGAAGTCAATATCAGAATATATAATAAATATTGAGCGCAAGAAGTTCACCAGGGGGGCCACACCCTGCCCACGAGGATGGGGGCGCGCCCTACCCCCCTGGGCGCCCCCTACCTCGTGGGCCCCCTGGTGGCCCTCCGATGTCCATCTTCTGCTATATGAAGTCTTTCGATGAGAAAAAAAATTCAGAAACCATCTTCTCGGACAAAAATCCACCGCCACGAGGCGGAACCTTGGCGGAACCAATCTAGGGCTCTGGCGGAGCTATTCTGCCGGGGAAACTTCCCTCCGCGAGGGGAAAATCATCGCCATCTTCATCACCAACGCTCCTCTCATCGAGAGAGGGCAATCTCCATCAACATCTTAACCAGCACCATATCCTCTCAATACCCTAGTTCATCTCTTGTATCCAATTCTTCTCTCCAAGTCCGGGATTGGTACCTGTGGGTTGCTAGTAGTTTTAATTACTCCTTGTAGTTGATGCTAGTTGGTTTATTTGGTGGAAGATCATATTTTCAGATCCTATATGCATATTAGTACCCCTCTGATTATGAACATGAATATGCTTTGTGAGTAGTTATGTTTGTTCCTGAGGACATGGGATAAGTCTTGCTATTAGTAGTCATGTGAATTTGGTCTTCGTTCGATATTTTGATGAGATGTATGTTGTCATCCCTCTAGTGGTGTCATGTGAACGTCGACTACATGACACTTCACCATTGTTTGGGCCTAGAGGAAGGCATTGGGGAGTAATAAGTAGATGATGGGTTGCTAGAGTGACAGAAGCTTAAACCCTAGTTTATGTGTTGCTTTGTAAGAGGCTGATTTGGATCCATATGTTTCATGTTATGGTTAGGTTTACCTTAATACTTTTGTTGTAGTTGCGGATGCTTGCAATAGAGGTTAATCATAAGTGGGATGCTTGTCCAAGTAAGGGCAGTACCCAAGCACCGGTCCATCCATATATCAGATTATCAAAGTACCGAACACGAATCATATGAGCGTGATGAAAACTAGCTTGACGATATTACCATGTGTCCTTGGGAGCACTTTTCTCTATATAAGAGTTTGTCTAGGCTTGACCTTTGCTACAAAAAGGATTGGGCCACCTTGTTGCACTTTATTTACTTTTGTTACTTGTTGCTCGTTACAAATTATCCTATCACAAAACTATCTGTTACCACTTATTTCAGTACTTGCAGAGAATACCTTGTTGGAAACCGCTTATCATTTCCTTCTACTCCTTGTTGGGTTCGACATTCTTACTTATTGAAAGGACTATGATAGATCCCCTATACTTGTGGGTCATCAGGTGACACTAAGTTCATTTGACATAGCCACTGCCACAAACCCTGGTCACTTCGGTCTTACCGATAGGGATCTCGGTCTCACCGAGATGGGATTGCAAACTCTCTATTTCCCTTTGTAACGTTTCGGTCCAACCGAGATGAGCAATCGGTCCCACCGAGTTCGCAATGCAAACTCTCTGTTTCCCCTTTGCAATGTTTTGGTCTCACCGAGATGAGCGAATCGGTCCCACTGAGTTTGCCTGGCCAACTCTCTGGTTAGCTTATTACCAAAATTGGTCCCACCGAGTTTTTGTAATTGGTCTCACCGAGATTACGTTATGCCCTAACCCTAATGAAATCAGTCCCACCGAGTTGACATGTCGGACCCATCGAAAATCCTAATGTTCACATTTTGAAAAAATCATTTTGGCCGACTTTCATTATGCGGTCCCACCGAGTTTGGTGATTTGTGTGTAACGGTTAGATTTTGGGTGGAGGCTTTATATACCCCTTCACCCATTCTTCATTCGTGGAGAGAGCCATCAGAACATGTAACACCCACAATGCGGCTATATCTCCCATGTGTCGGAGCACGACTTAGAGGCATAACCGCATTGTAGGCAATGTCGCGAGAGGGGTAATCTTTACACATCCCATGTACTGAATAAGAAAGAGGTACAGAGTTGGCTTACAATCGCCACTTCACACAATACATAAATATAGCATAACAATCATCCAGATACAATCAAGATCCGACTACGGAACCAAAATAAAGACAACCCCAAATGCATAAGATCCCCGATCGCCCCCAGCTGGGCTCCACTACTGATCGTCTGGAAAGGAAACGTAGTATCGTCCTGAGTCCTCATCGAACTCCCACTTGAGTTCAGTCACATCTCTTGGAATGGTATCATCAGCACCTGCATCTGGTTTTGAAAGTAATCTGTGAGTCACGGGGACTCAGCAATCTCGCACCCTCGCGATCAAGACTATTTAAGCTTATGGGTAGGTAAAAGGTATGTGAGGTGGAGCTGCAGCAAGCACTAGCATATATGGTGGCTAACATACGCAAATGAGAGCGAGAAGAGAAGGCAAAGCACGTTCGAGAATCTATGATCAAGAAGTGATCCTAGACTACTTACGTTCAAGCATAACACGAGACCGTGTTCTCTTCCCGGACTCCACCGAAAAGAGACCATCACGGCTACACACGCAGTTGATCCATTTTTATTAAGTTAAGTTTCAAGTTTTTCTACAACCGGACATCAACAAATTCCTATCTGCCCATAACCGCGGGCACGGCTTCCGAAAGTTCAAATCCCTGCAGGGTTGTCACAACTTAGCCCATCACAAGCTCTCACGGTCAACGAAGGATTTTCCTTCTCCCAGGACGACCCGATCAGACTCGTAATCCCGGTTACAAGACATCTTGACAATGGTAAAACTAAACCAGCAAAGCCGCCCGAATGTCCCGACAAATCCCGATAGGAGCTACACATATCTCGTTCTCAGGGCACACCGGATGAGCGCTCCGTACAACTAAAACCAAACCTCGAGTTTCTCCAAGGGGGCGCTGCAAAGGACTCTAGTTTGGACCAACACTCAGAGGAGCACTGGCCCGGGGGTTCAAAATAAAGATGACCCTTGAGTCCGCGGAACCCAAGGGAAAAAGGCTAGGTGGAAATCAAGGAAAAAACCCAAGGGAAAAAGGCTAGGTGGACTCAAGGGGTTCCCATTGCTACACATATCTCGTTCCTGTCAAGGGGTTCCCATTATAACCCAACCGTGTAAGGAACGCAAAATCAAGGAACATAACACTGGTATGACGGAAACTAGGGCGGCAAGAGTGGAACAAAACACCAGGCATAAGGCCGAGCGTTCCACCCTTTACCAAGTATATAGATGCATTAAAGTAAAATAAGATATAATAGTGATATCCCAACAATAATCATGTTCCATAAAGGAACAAACTCCAATCTTCACCTGCAACTAACAACGCTATAAGATGGGCTGAGCAAAGCGGTAACATAGCTAAACAACGGTTTGCTAGGACAAGGTAGGTTAGAGGTTTGACATGGAAATATGGGAGGCATGGTAAAGCATGTGGTAGGTATCATACCATAGGCATAGCAATAGAGCGAGCAACTAGCAAGCAAAGATAGAAGTGATTTTGAGGGTATGGTCATCTTGCCTGCAAAGTTCTCCTACTTGACGTAAGCTTGATCCTCGTAAGCGTACTCAATGGGCTCCTCGATCACGTACTCGTCTCCCGGCTCTACCCAAAGCAAGAACACAAGCAAAAGGAACCACAATCAACCACGGTGCAATGCGCAAGCAACATGATGCAAAACATGGCATGATATGCGGGATGTGATATGCAATGCATATGCATGTTCCAGAAGGAAAAGATTGAACCAAGCCTCAACTTGGCAAGCCAAGAGTGCCACTGGAAAGATGAGTGGATTTCGGTCGGAATTGATATAAAGATCACCGGAATCGGATGCACGGTTTGCAAATGGCAAGCAAAACAATAATGGCACAAAGTTGCGATTAACAGCACGATGCCATCTAAAATGCATCAAGAAGATAAGCTACTGCACTCTAAGATAGCAATAAAGCACATGGAAGTGATCCACTCAAGATGCTTGAAAAAAGATGAACAGTGAGCTACAGCTAAATCACACAATAGCAGGTTCAAACAAGTGAGGCAAAAGTGCAAAAGATATCAGGTTCACAGACTTAGTGAAAATAACAACATGTCAGGATTTAACATCAGGAAGCAATGTTTAGAGCAAGATAACAACATTCTACAGAACATATCATGGCAAAAAAGGCATGGCATGAAACTACTCAAATCATATAACAAAAGTCCCTTACTGATCATAAGCCAAAAGGGATCAGAAAATAAAATGGCAACCATGTAAACATAGCAAGTTTCGTTAACAGATTCAGACTTGGCAAAAAACTGGGCATGTCAAAAACAGAGTTACGTAGGCATGTTTGCGAGCTTGATGCACTCACCACAAGGCATTGCATGACAACCTAAGCATACACCCAGCAAGAAGACATGATCAAGTAGCAAAACATGGCAAGAACAGTCTCATAGCATGCATGGAACAACTACAATAACCTCGGCAAAATTGATTAACACGTAAACAATCTGCCAGGAACATTTTATAGCAAAAGTAGAGCAAGATTGAGTCATGCTAGGGTACTCCATAATTGCAAACAAAGACATGGATGGATAGAACATAACAATATCTCAAAATCATCCTTACTGAACATGCTCAAAAGAGGCATGGATCACTCTGTAGCAACATCAATACATGGCATAAAAATAACATCAGGGAAAAGACTTAGAAGAATTCTAAGTCCCTGAAATCAGCAACATCACGAGAGCTACTTTGCCTGCTTGTGCTAGTCACCACATTGATCACAAAAATACATGGCATGCACCCCTATAAAGGTGGCATGGCATAGCCCAAAACACATGTAGGGCTCAATTTCATAGGAGGCACACATTAAACATGGAAAAATGACAAATGTCCATAATCTGTTAAGATACAGAAACTAACATTACATAGAACTCTTGCAACAGCATTTAGGGCATCAAGATGGACTCAAACATGCATGGTGCAATGTAATGAAATGAAGAGCACATCTAGACGAACAAATTGATATATTGCACACACGAAACGGAGCTACAGATGCAAATATATGACATGATGAAGAGGCAAGACGCACGGCGGGCGCGGGCGGCGCGGGGAGGTGCCGGCGGAGTTCGGTGGCGGCGGATCCAGCGGGGATCGGGCGGCGGGGACTTGGGCCTCGGGGGCCCGCCTCGGGCGTCGCGGGCCGGCGGCGAAGTGGGCGCAGGTGTACTACATGGCGACAGGCGATTGGTCCGGGCGGGGTGCGGACGCGTCCGGCGCTGGGCTGACATGTCCGGCGCACGGAGGAAGGGGGAGACTAGGGTTTGATCCGGGATTTTTGGGGGAGGCTATTTTTGAGGTGCGGTTTTCAGCCACGCGATCGTGATCGAAAGACCGAGAGGATGGATGGGGTTTAGCTGGGTTTTGGGCCACTTTGGAGAGGTGTTGGGCTGCAACACACATGAGGAAAAAATGCAAGACATGGAAAAAATGCAAAACGAAGACAAAACCCAACCATGAGGGAATATCATAACTTAGTGCCGAAAATGGCAAGAGTTGGAATACAAATATGGCAAGTTACATACAGGGCGTTACAACACTCCACCACTACGAAAGGATCTCGTCCCGAGATCTAGGACTGGAAAAACTCTGGATATTCAGAACGGAGGTGGTCCTCGCGTTCCTAGGTAGCTTCACGGTCGGAATGATGTGACCACATCACTTTCAGGAATTCGATAGACTAGTTGCGAGTCTTGCACTCAGTTTCTTCAAGAATAGCAACGGGATGCTCATGATAAGATAGGTCTTCTTGGAGATCAATCTCTTCGAAGTTGATGGTGCGGTCAGGAGTCTTGAAACACTTGCGAAGCTGAGACACGTGAAACACGTCGTGCAACTTTGCAAAGTTGGACGGAAGCTCAAGTTGATAGGCGAGATCGCCTCTTTTGCCAATGATCTTGAAAGGACCCATGTATCTAGGGGCAAGCTTCCCTTCGATACCGAAGCGACAAGTACCTTTCATTGGAGAGACGCAGAGGTAGACATGGTCTCCGATCTCGAAAGCCAAGTCACGATGCTTGCTATCATAGTAACTCTTGTGACGCGATTGCGCGGCTTTGAGATTTTCACGAATGACTTTGCACATTTCTTTAGCCTCTGTGATCAAGTCATTGCCAAGAAGTTGTCCTTCACCAGTCTCTGACCAGTTAAGAGGAGTACGACTCTTTGTGCCATAGAGAATCTCGAATGGGGCCTTGCCCGAACTGGCTTGGAAGCTATTGTTGTAGGAGAACTCGGCATATGGAAGACAATCTTCCCACTTCATACCAAAAGAAATGACACATGCCCTGAGCATATCTTCAATAATTTGATTGACTCGCTCGACTTGTCCACTAGTTTGAGGATGAAAAGCTGTGCTGAAGTGAATGCTGGTGCCCATGGCTTTCTGGAAGGAATCCCAGAACTTAGAAGTGAAGATGCTTCCACGATCTGAAGATATAAACTGCGGAATGCCGTGCAAGGAGACAATCCTGGAGGTATATAGCTCTGCCAACTAAGCTGCTGTGATAGATTCTTTGATAGGAAGAAAATGAGCCACTTTAGTGATCTTGTCGATGACAACAAAGATAGCATCATTGCCACGCTTGGACTTGGGAAATCCAGTCATGAAGTCCATCTCAATATGATCAAACTTCCATTCTGGAATGGCAAGAGGTTGGAGGAGACCAGTTGGTCGTTGGTGTTCTGCTTTCACTCTTCTGCATACATCACAATCATTCACGAATTGAGCAATCTCGCGCTTCATGCGAGTCCACCAATATGAATGCTTGAGGTCATGGTACATCTTTGTACTTCTAGGATGAATAGACAGGAGTGAATTGTGAGCCTTGTTCATAATGACTTTACGAAGGTCACCCTTAGGAACAACAATCCGATCCTCGAAGAATAGAGTATCCTTGTCATCAAGGAGATAGCACTTGTACTTGGGTTGGCTCTTGGCAATCCGAATCTTCACCTTCTTCACCATAGCATCAAGAAGTTGTGCCACACAAATCTGATCTTCCAATATAGGAGAGACTTGGAGGTTGCAAGGAATCCTTGATGTACAACTTGGAGATTAAGTTTGCGGAAAGCTTCACAAAGCTCCGGTTGGTATGGCTTGAGAATCAAACTGTTGCAGTAAGCCTTCCTTCTCAAAGCGTCAGCAACGACATTGGCCTTGCCTGGAGTATATTCAATACTCGGATTATACTCTTGAATCATTTGGAACCAATGAGTCTGCCTAAGGTTGAGGTTGGGCTGAGTGAAGATGTACTTGAGACTCTTATGATCAGTGAAGATGTCCACTTTTCTTCCCAACAAGAGATGTCTCCATGTTAAGAGAGCATGGACAACTGCCGCCAACTCGAGGTCATGAGTGGGGTAGTTACTTTCGTTGGGCTTCAACTGGGGAGAGGTATAGGCCACAACTTTCTTCTCTTGCATTAACACAGGACCGAGACCTTGGAGGGAAGCATCACAGAAAACTTCGAACGGTTTGGATTCATCGGGAAGAGTCAGAACTGGAGCTGTGACTAACTTCTCTTTGAGGGTGTTAAAAGCGATGTCACATTCAGGCGTCCAGACATACTTCACATGCTTCTGGAGAAGGTTGAAAAGAGGCTTCGCGATCTTAGAGAAATTCTCAACGAACCTTCGACAATAGCTTGCGAGCCCAAGGAAGCTTCGAAGTTGCTTCACATTTTGAGGCGGTTCCCAACTCACAATTGCAGACACCTTCTCAGGATTAACAACTATGCCCTTGGCGGAGATGATATGCCCAAGGTAGAGAACCTCATCGAGCCAAAACTCGCACTTTGAAAACTTCACATAGAACTGATGTTCTCTGAGTTTATCCAGCACCAATCTCAAGTGCTTGGCATGATCCTCTTTGTTCTTGGAAAAGACCAGAATGTCATCGAGATAGACCAAGATGAAGTCATTTGTGTACGGGTTGAAGATGAAGTTCATCATCCGGGAGAATGTTGGAGGAGCGTTGACAAGGCCGAAAGACATGATAGTGTATTCATAAGAACCATAGCTTGTTGTGAATGCTGTCTTGGGAATATCTTGTTCACGAATGCGAATCTGATGATAGCCCATACGGAGGTCAAGTTTGGAGAATACTTGAGCACCTTTGAGTTGTTCGAAAAGCTCGTTAATGTTGGGAAGTGGGTACTTGTTCTTTATGGTCTTGTTGTTCAATGGACGGTAGTCGATGTGGAGTCGGTCCATTCCATCCTTCTTCTTGACAAAAAGAACACCACAACCCCATGCAGAAGAACTTGGTCGGATGAGACCCATACACTCTTGTATAGCGAGTTGTTTCTTCAGCTCCTTCAACTCTTCTAGTCCAAGCTTGTAAGGACGTTTGCAAACAGGTTCTGTGCCAGGCTCAAGATTGATGACGAATTCAACTGGCCGGTGAGGAGGCATTCCTGGAAGCTCTTCCGGAAAGACGTCTTGATATTCGTGAACGACTGGAATCTAAGAGATGGCATCCAACTCGCCCTTCTCGCTGAGAAAAAACAGTCGAATGGTATCATCACGAGCGGCAAAGACAATCACATCCTCAGACGAGTGTGTCAATTGAATCTGCCTGGCAGCACAATCAAGCTAAGCCTTGTGCATAGAAAGCCAGTCCATTCCGACAATTAGATCAATATCCGAGTCACCAAGAATAATAGGAGAAGCTAGAAATTTGTAGTCGCCCATCATGATAGAAACATCCAGGACGCAGATATTAGCTGTCATTTGCTTGCCTGGGGACACAATTGATAAAGATCTTGGCAAATGTTGATAATCGCACTCATACTTTGATGCAAAAGGTTTAGAAATGAAACAATGCGATGCACCAGTATCAAAAAGGACTTTAGCAGGAATATCGTTAACTGGAAGGTTACCCATGATCACTTCCAAAGAGTTCTCTGCCTAAGCTGTGTTCATCATGTTAACCTTGACATGCTTGGGATTATGCTTGACCACTGCATTGCTAGTAGATCTCACAGGAGGAGGAGGAGGAAGACGCCTCTGGTTAAAGCACTTGTTTGCATAGTGACCCTTCTGCTGACACTTGTTGCACGTGACCTCTGAGAGCGGACGGTGATACGGAGCACTTGATCTTGGAGCATGAGACGAAGTCTTGTTCTAAAAGCCTGGGTTGGGTGGGTGGGAAGATCCATTGCCACCTTTGCTCTTCTGCTGATAAGGCTGACGGAACGGAGGAGGAGGAGGCAACCAATACTTTTGCTGCTTAGCTGCCACTTGAGTTGAAGAAGAAGGAGTTGCATCCCTGACTCTCTTCTTGGAAGCATCGCACTTGAGCTGAGCAGCCTCTTGCTTTAGTGCCATATTGTAGAACTCATCATACTTTTTCGGCTCAAAAAGCACAAGAGCTAGTTGCAGATCTTCTCTGAGGCCACCTCTAAACTGATAAATCATACTCTTCTCGTCAGCGATGTCTTGCTTGGCGAAACGATCGAGCTTGTGGAACATGATGTTGTGTTGGTAAACAGACAAGCTACCTTGCTTCAGATTGCGGAACTCCTCACACTTGCTCTCAACAACACTCTGAGGAATGTGGTGAGCTCTGGAATCTTTGTATTGCTGATACCACTCAGCAGCTTGGTCTTTGAGTTGCAATGAAGCAAACTTGAAAAAGTCCTCAGGCCTGATGTTGCTGCACTTGAAATGTTTGCAGATATCCATGAGCCAATCATCAGCGTCTGTGGCCTCGACACAGTTACTGAAGGTCTTTGGCTGGTTTGCGAGGAACTGGTTGAGTGTAGCAAACTGAGTTTGATTGTTGCCATTGCCTTGATTTCCTTGGTTGCGCTCTTGCAAGAGTTGCATAATAAGCTGCATGTTGGCGTTGTTAGCGGCCATCACAGCTTGCCATGCCTCCGGAGGTGGAGGTGGTGGCGGTGGTTCCGGATTCTGACGTGTTGGAGGAGCCATCCTGAAGAGGGTGACATCCGTTAGCATCTTGAAAGACATATATTCAAGCTGAATCAAATGGATCGAAATTGCAACATATAGCCTTAACATTCAAACAAGAATGAACGAATGAATTCCAAACTAAATGATCACACTTCCATAAATTGAGAAGCCACTTAGATAGAGGTAGATGAATAAAACAACAAAGTACAGACATGAACAAATACTTGGTAAGGATTACCCAATCACAAACATAATATCCGCGGAAGAAATACTAGAGCTACAAGAATTCCCACCTATGAAACTCCCGAAATTTTTTGGTTATGCAATCAGGTGTGGGGGATACAGGGGAAGCATAATATCTCACCCAAAACTAGCAAATCCTACATCCAGCTATATCCATCCTTCAACACATAACCATGAAACCTTCAGAAATCATTTACCTCAACCTTTGAAAAGCATCCGTTATACAAGTTATGGCAATACTCCCGCCGAACTCCCGCCCCAATACTAGGTGGCGTCGAGGTTATCTCACCAACAACTGCATAAAAGAGATTTTCGATGTCGGCGAAACTCAGGTATTCCAGAATTGCAATGATAAAATTGGGACGACAACACCTCGGAGCTCAACTCCTCGGGACACTGCCACAACCCCTAAATGTCAGGAGGCACCAAGAACAATGTTCTCATCACAAAACCATCGGAACGTGTTGGGGATATTACTACCAGTATGACCCGCCCAGGAGGGGCCGGGTCAGCCCTAATGGCGGGTTACCTAAGAAGCCCAATATGCAGTCAAGATGATAGTTTATTAAACATATAAAAAGGCCAAGGGCCTCAGGCCGGCTTAAGGTACGTTATTGTAAACCCCCATATGGATGTTAAATACTTGTACAGAAAGGCATGTAAAGAAAGTCACCGAGCCGGACACGATTATGAGCCGGCCGGGACTCCATAGGCCACCTGGTGTCAGCCCATTTACATAAGGGGATGACCTGGTGGCGGTTTAGGGCAAGAAACAAGGAAGTCGATAACCAAGCTGGCGAGTTGAGCCTCTTGGAGATCGAAACCTCAGCAATACCAATCACAATTAGACGTAGGCTTTTACCTTCACCGTAAGGGGCCGAACTAGTATAAAACTCTCTCGTATCCTTTGTCTCGATTAACCCCTTTAAGCTTCCTAGTGCGATGGCCCTACAACTAAGTCCTTGCTCTAGGACATCTGCCATGTCAACTCTACGACAGTTGGCGCCCACCGTGGGGCCAGCGCATGGTGGATTTGAGTTCTTGAAGGGAAACTTTGAAGGGCTCAAGGGATACGTTGTGGGTCGGATGACCAAGAGTCGTCGCGGCAAACTCTACATCAACGATGAAGGCTGGGGCCCCGAGGCCGGCTCAATCGAGTACGGGTACCGGGTCCCCTTGGGTGGAATTCACGTCTTCATCGGCCGGATCGGCGAGTCAGGCCCTGAGCCGGACGTCCACACCAACCTCATCGAAACAGCTCAACGCACCGGGTCAGCCCGTGTTTAATCTATTGTGAAGCATGCTTTCATAGGCTGCGTCCATGGCGGTGAACACTCCGAAGGATCAATGGAAGGCGGAGAGACGACTATTTTCTCTGAGACTGCATCATCAACAGGTGAGACGGACTCATTGTGCCAACTGCAAGACGGCATGCTCTGGGTTGTTCCGATTGTAGCAGTATTCCGGGCTCCCTTGAGCCGCCGAATTGGGCCGGAGTCTTTATGGTAGGGACACAGCCCGGGCAGTACTCCACCGCAACGACAGCGGCGGCCACCGGGTCAGCAGCTGCCGGGTCAGGAGACCCCGTGCGCCCCCTGGCTCAGGATCTCATGGACCTCATGGATAAGCTGACGACTCTGTTAACTGCTACAGTAGAGCCGGCGGATAAAGCCCAACATGACGCGGAAGTGGCACGCGTGCGGGAGGAGATGGTGCAAGCTAAAGAAAATCTAGCCGCGGAGGAAACCCGGATGGCAGCAGAACGAGCAGCTTTGGATGCTCGTGCTCAGCAGCTTCACGCAGAAACCTTCCGGCTCTCCGTGGATCTTAATGCATCAAATGAAGTCATGAGGAGGAGGCATCAGAAAACTCAGTCGCGTCTGCCTCTAACGCTGGATCCGAGGAGTCTATTCCATACACCCGGAGCTGGAGGGAGCAACCCGCCAGAGGCAAACCTGGTCATGACGCCTGGTGCACCAGTTCAGCCACGCACCATGGATCCACCGCGCATGAATACAGCTCCTCCTCGTTATATATCAACACCCCCGGGTCACTTCTCCAACCCCATGGAGAATATCATTGCGGCGTCGCCTTGTTTGGCAGCTCTCCCAATGGAAGGCGACTCACCAGCCGCAATTGAAACTCGGAGGGTAAGATAACTACTTCAGACAGCCTTGGCCCAGCAGGATGCATACTCCTACAGTCGAGACAGGATTCATTCAACTCATCGCCCAAGACGGAGCCCGAGTTACAGTAGGCACATGGAATCTGCAGAGATGTCAAGTAATGCTCAATGCCACAACCGGCCATATAGGCATGAGCCGGTGCGGGCTGGAGCCCTTACCTTGGCGGATCAGGAGAGGATTCGTCAAGAGGCGGAACGAGCAGCTCAAATGGCAGCAGAGCAGGCGGCTCATCAAACCTTTTCGGCTTATCCAGCAACCTCGGTTGAGGCAGGAGTGGCCACAAGAACTGGAGGCGTGCCTTGCTTGGTGTCCAGCCATACGCAATGAGGGTTGCCAAAGGACTTCAAGGGGCCTCGTAAGGTACCTAATTACACGGCTGACCTAGAGCCGGGGGCTTGGATTGAGAGTTATGAGATGGCTATGGAACTGTTGGAGGTTAGCGATGCTGCAATGGCCAAGTATTTTACCATGATGTTGGATGGAACAACTCGTACTTGGTTAAAGGGATTGCCACCCAATTCTATCGGCTCATGGGCAGAGTTGAAAGCCCGGTTCATCCAGAACTTTAAGGACACGTGTAAGCAGCCAATGTCGATTGTGGACCTGACCAATTGCAAGCAAGAGGATGGAGAATCTACAACCCATTGGGTGCGCCGGGTCAAGGAGATAATACATTCATCTGATAAGATGGATGCCGGCTCAGCAGTTTTGATGTTGGAGAAAAATTGCCGTTTTGAACCTCTAAAGCAGAAGTTGGGGCGGCTTAAACGTGACTATAATGACATGGGAACGTTGATGGCGGCTCTTGTCAAGTATGCTGATTCTGATACCACCAAAGACCCGGCGTCTGACGAAGAAAAGGCAATGAAGGGAAAGAAGAACGACAACGGCAAGGGTCACCAGCATAACCCGGCGAATCAAGGAGGTAATAAGCATAAGGCTGATGAGTTTGTTGCTAATACTAATGTGCAGGGTGGTAGTCAGCGGCGCAAGGGCAGACAACCCCCTCGATCAGGCGGGTCAAGCCCCACCCTTAAGTAGTTGTTGAATGAACCTTGTCCAAGACACGACACGCGGGAGAAGCCAGCCACCCACTTGTGGAAGGATTGAACGATCATGAAGGCGTTTAAAAATTCAAACGCATTTGATGGTGGTCATGGCCCGGGTGGCGGCTCAGGTGGAGGCGGCTTTCAGGGCCCGGGCGCCGGTTCAAACGGAGGAGGTTTTCATGGTCAGGGTCATCCTGGTCACCAGGGAGGATATAATCAGCAACACGGCCAAGGGAATCAACAGCAGCAACAATTCGGCTATCAGAGCAACCCGAAGCAGTTAAGTAGTGGACAGTATCACGTCTTTACTACTAGTCTATGTAAGAGAGACCAGAAACTCCACAAGAGGGCTGTCAATGCTGTTGAGCCGGCAATTCCATGTTATCTACGTTGGTCGGAGCAGCCTATTGTGTGGAGCAGAGAGGATCACCCGCCCCGGGTTGATAATCCGGGTCACTTGGCTTTGGTAGTGGCACCTCAGGTTGGTGGGTACAAGTTTACTAAAGTACTCATGGATGGAGGCAGCAGCATCAACATCCTTTACTATGAGATGTTTCCGCCGGATGGGATTGACGGATAAAAATCTTAAACAATCCAACACAGTTTTTCATGGTGTGGTACCCGGTAAGTCGGCATACCCAGTTGGTAAGATCGAGCTGGAGGTAGCCTTTAGGGATGAGTATGACTCCAGAGTAGAAAAATTAACCTTTGAAGTAGTTAAGATCAAAAGCCCATATCATGCTCTGTTTGGGCGGCCGGCTTATGCCAAGTTCATGGCTCGGCCGTGTTACGTGTATTTGCAGTGCAAGATGCCAGGTCACAAGGGCACCATTACGGTCCATGGGAGCCAGGAAGATAGCCTTGGAATGTGAAGAGGGGGATGCTGCCTATGCTGAATCTGTTTGTGCAACAAAGGAGTTGAAATTCTACAAGGATCATGTTGACCCGGCGGACATGAGGTCATTAAAGAAACCAACAACAGAGCATGAGTCCGAGTTAAAGTTCAAATCAGCTGATGACACTAAGATGGTTGACTTTGTGCCTGGCGACTCATCCAAACAGTTCATCCTCAGCGCAAACTTGGATCCGAAATAGGAAAGCACGCTCATCGAGTTCATCCGTGAGAACCGGGACATCTTTGCATGGAAACCTTCAGACATGCCGGGTGTCCCAAGGGAACTCGCCGAGCACACTCTTAATATTGATCCAAAGTTCAAACTGTCAGACAGTTTCTCCGACGGTTCAATGAAGAAAGGCGCAAGGCCATTGGAGAAGAGGTGGCCCGGCTCTTGGCGCTGGGTTCATTGTGGAGTCTTTCACCCAGAGTGGTTAGCTAACCCGGTGCTTGTACTAAAAAAGAATGGCACCTGGCGTATGTGTGTAGATTACACCGATCTGAACAAAGCTTGTCCGGCTGATCCTTTTGCTCTCCCCGTATTGATCAGATCATTGATGCTACTGCTGGTTGCGCATGTTGAGTTTCTTGGATGCTTATTCCGGTTATCATCAGATTAAGATGGCGATCAAGGATCAGGAGAAGACAACTTTTATTACTCCCTTTGGAGCTTTCTGCTATGTGTCTATGCCTTTGGGCTTAAGAGTGCCCAGGCGACTTACCAGCGGTGTGTGCAGAATTGTCTTCACAATCAAATCGGGCATAATGGTCATGCCTATGTGGATGATATAGTGGTGAAATCCTGGGAAGAGGAAACCTTGGTCACAGACTTGAAAGAGACTTTCGATAATCTTCGGGTTTACAAGATGATGCTTAACCCGGCCCAGTGTGTTTTTGGAGTACCAGCTGGCAAGCTCTTGGGTTTTCTGGTGTCTAACCGAGGTATTGAAGCTAACCCGGAGAAAATCAAGGCAATCACATCTCTAGCCAAACCATCCTGCATCAATGATGTTCAACGACTGGTGGGTCGTGTGGCTGCTTTGAGCCGGTTCATAAGCCGGTTAGGGGAAAAGGCTATGCCTCTGTATCAATTGATGAAGAAAACAGATGTTTTTGTTTAGAGTGATGCTGCGAACGCCGCTTTTGAGGATCTGAAGGCACAACTGGCTGAGCCGCCGGTCCTAGCTGCTCCAATTGAGAAAGAGCCGCTATTGTTATACGTGGCTGCCAACTCACGGGCTGTTAGTGTGGCTATGGTGGTAGAACGCAAGGAGGCTGGCAGAGAACATCCGGTTCAACGGCCGGTTTATTATGTCAGTGAATTGCTGATCGAGTCTAAGCAACGATATCCACATTGGCAGAAGCTTGTTTACGGGGTGTTCATGGCAAGTCGGAAGCTTAAACATTACTTTCAAGGACATCCAATCACTGTGGTTAGCTCTGCTCCTTTGGGAGACATTATTCAAAACAGAGAAGCTACATGGCGAGTTGCCAAGTGGGAAATTGAGCTTGGGTCTCGTGGGCTGAAATATGTTCCACGCACTGCGATTAAGTCTCAAGCCCTGGTTGACTTCATCAATGACTAGACAGAGATGCAGATGCTAGAAGAAAAGCCGGACAACACATATTGGACTATTCATTTTGATGGGTCCAGGCAATTGGAAGGCTCGGGGGCTGGAGTTGTATTAACTTCCCCACGAGGTGATAATTTTTGTTATGTGTTACGATTGATGTTTCCATGCACTAACAACGCAGCAGAGTATGAAGCATTGCTCCATGGTCTTCGAGTGGCAAAGGAGATGAGCTTGAGCCGGGTCAGATGTCTTGGTGACTCAGATCTAGTGGCTCAACAGGTGTCTGGCAAGTGGGATTCCAAGACCCTCTCATGGCAGGCTTATCGCCGAGAGGTCGATGCTGTTGCAGGATACTTTAAAGGTTATCAGGTGGACACATTGACCGTCGAAAGAACGAAGCAGCTGATGCTTTAAGCCGGTTGGGGTCTCAGCGTAAGCCGGTGCCACCCAACACCTTTTTAGATGTTTTGCATAACCCTTCTGTCAAGTTGCCACAGAAGAAGATTTAGCTGTTCCTGACCCGGAGGCGCAGTTGGTGGCAGCTCTTTACGTCATCCCAGATTGGACGATGCCGTTCTTGGCTTACATGACCCGGGGAGAGTTGCCAGCGGATGAGACTCTGGCTCGAATGATAACCTGGCGGTCTAAGTCCATGACGATTTCGGATGGAGAGTTATTTCATCGCAGTGTTTCCGGAGTGTTTCAACGGTGTGTTTCCCCTGAAGAAGGCCAAGAAATCCTTCATGAGATCCATGAAGGCGATTATGGTCATCACGCCAGATCAAAATCTTTAGTGGCCAAGGCGTTTCGTCACGGGTTTTACTGGTTGACGGCTCACGCTGATGCAGAAGATCTGGTCAGTAGATGTGATGGGTGTCAGAAGTTTGCACGACGAGCGCATGTGCCGGCTCAAGAGCTCCGGATTATTCCAATCACTTGGCCGTTTGCGGTCTGTGGGCTTGACATGGTGGGACCTTTCAAAAGATCTAAATATAAAAAGACACATCTCTTGGTGGCTGTTGATAAGTTTACCAAGTGGGTTGAGGCGGAGCCTGTGAGTAAGTGTGATGCAGCCACGGCGGTTAAGTTCATGAAAAAAGTGATTTTTTATTTCGGTTTTCCACACAGTATTATCACTGACAATGGCACTAATCTGTCCCAAGGGGCTATGGAGGAGTTTTGTCAACAAGAACACATCCGGCTTGATGTTTCTTCTGTAGCTCATCCTCAATCCAATGGTCAAGCTGAGAGAGCCAACGAGGAAATTTTGAAAGGATCAAACCCCGGCTTATGGTTCCTTTACAGTGAACGCCGGGTTCTTGGGTAGAGGAATTACCCTCGGTGTTATGGAGTATCAACACTACGCCCAATAGGTCTACGAGTTACACACCTTTCTTCATGGTTTATGAAGTAGAAGCAGTATTGCCTAGTGACATCCGTCATGACTTGCCCCGTGTGGCGGCTTATGTTGAAGCTAATAATGAACAAGCCAGACAGGATGCACTCGACTTGTTGGATGAAGAAAGAGACTTAGCAGCAGCCCGGTCAGCAATTTATCAACAGGACCTGCGTCGTTATCACAGCCGTCGGGTTAAGTCCAGGACTTTTCAGGAAGGCGACTTGGTGATCCGGCTCGTCCAGGATCTGTCAGATGCACACAAGTTATCCCCGCCTTGGGAAGGGCCCTTTGTGGTCAGGAAGAATTTAAACAACGGGTCATATTACCTCATTGACGTTTGAGAGCACAAAGACTCACGTAAGTCGGAGGAAGAGACCCGCCTGCCCGTGGAACATCGCTCAACTTCGGCCATACTTCACCTGAGCTACCGACTCTTGTCATGTACATACGTTCACATTGTATATACGATGATAAGCAATAAAGTAAGACCATCGGCCTCTTTTCCTTTCAAAGACTATGTATCTTTATTATTTTTTATTCACAAATGACTATTAAGGAGCTGATCATATTTGAATCAAGTTTTAACCTTTTTAGTCTAGGTCATGATCGTATCCGAATCTAGCTGTAAATCATATGGTCACTTGGGGGCTTCCTGTTCAAACATAGGTCGTATTCGAACCAAAGAGAACATAGCTGTCGTAACCCTCTTGATCGGCTCAAGGCCAAAGCTCACTTGGGGGCTTCTTGATCGTATTCGAATCATAGCTTAACCCCTTTGGTCCGACTTGGATCGTATTCGAATCAGGGTCGTTAAAAACCTCTCAAGGTCATTTGGGGGCTTCCTGTTCAAACATAGGTCGTATTCGAACCAAAGAGAACATAGCTGTCGGTACCCTCTTGATCGGCGCAACGCCAAAGCCACTGGGGCTATATGGTCATATTCGAACCTTAGCTTAACCCCTTTGGTCCGGTTTACTGATCGTATTCGAATCAGAAACCCCCACCTTTTTGAATACAGAGTTAAATTATGTTTTATCTAGTTGCTTTTGTTTTTTTGTTTCAATATTACAAACAATTAGCCTGGTCTTCTTCACCGGATCGACTATTTGACAGCATAACCGCCCGGGTCATTCACACCGGCGGCTTACGGATCAAAAGGTACATCCAACAAGGTATAGTAATCATTGAGTATTCAAAAAAGTTCATACATATTGAATTATCAATTCATCACCCGGGTTATTTAAGCCGGCGATCTAAGGATCAACAAGGATAAGGTATGGTTTTTTACTTATACGCGCTTCCCTGATGCATTAACTCAAGAGTTAGTATTAAACCTTATCCTTTATGTACATTTGTGTCTGTTTTCCTTATTGAGGTAAATTTATGGGTGGTACATTAGGAGTTTTTTCCTTGTATTCACAGGAACAGAGTTCAACCATTGTAGAAGACAAACATTAAATAATGCGTACATTAACATCTGAAACACAAATTCACATAAAGAGGTACTTTATGCACGATGGCATAAGCAAACATGCAGTGTTTTAACTAAAGTTATTATAAGGATTTATAAGCCTAGGAAGATGATCACTGTCTCGGATGATCACTGTCACCACCTTCTATTTGCTGGAAGTTGGATTTTCCCCAATCAAAGCCGTTCATGGCGACAAATTCGGCTTTGTCGTCAATCAGGCCGACAGGGTCAATCTCCGGAGCAAAGGTATCTACTCTCACAGGTGGGATCAGGTCTGCTACTTTATATGAAGGGGTGGCCATCTTCCTATTTTCACTATCAAAACCCGACTGGTACTTGTCCACATTGGTGTCCTCTCCAAGACTAGTTGCTTGAGGCTGGACTTCGTGTACACACGCTATGAAATCTTCCTGATCAAACAGAGATCTGTCCTCCTTCATAGTAGGGTAACCTCTTGCCACGTCTGCCGGGTCTAGGTCTGGCACCCAAGCCTTGGAGCGGCTTAGGGCAGTCAAAGCTCCGGCTTGCTTGCCAGGTCTTTGCATCAGCCAGTTGAGAGTTTAGTTCAGACAATGCATTCTGTGAAACATTCAGATAAGTCAAGACTTGGTTTTACAATCCAGTATCCAAATTCAAGATTCAAGTCCCAAGTATTTTACGAATAAACCACTTGGCACTTGGGGGCTAATGTATGCCAAATACAATTTTTTTACAACTCTACCAACATATTTGAAGTCCCAAGTCCTTTACAAGTAACAACACTTGACACTTGGGGGCTAATGTACGCAGTTCAGCAAGTTTCTCAAGGATAAACAGGAATGTTAAGTACCTATTCATTAATGATCAAACTAAACAGCAGGAGAGGCCCACCCGGGGCCGTGACAAAAAGCTAGAAGACGATCACCCGGGGCCGTGACGATGTTGTGAAGATTGCCTAATTTGCGACATATGCCTTCAATGCAGTTATGCCTCTAAGTCGTGCCTCGACACGTGGGAGATATAGTCGCATCGAGGGTGTTATAAGTTGGTAATCAGAGACTTCCCCGACCTTAGGAGCCCCATTGCTTGATCGTTTTTAGCAGCCGAGTTGTGTCTAGAAAAATGTTTTGAGTCTTTTAGGAAATATATATCAGAGAGTTCAGGAATTCTTTTTACTCCCCAGTCTCCTCATCGCTCTGGTAAGGCATCCTGACGTAGAGTTTTGACTCTTCTCTTCTCAAATTTCACTAAAAAAATTATAGGATCACGCGGGTATCTTGGAATCATTCCGATGGTTTTATGACGAGAACATTGTCTTGGTGCCTCCTATCAGGGGTTTTGTGGAAGTGTCCCGGGGAGTTGAGCTCTGAGGTGTTGCCGTCATAATTTTATCATTGCAGTTCTGGAATACCAGAGTTTAGTACGCCGACATCGAAAATCTCTTTTATGCAGTTCGTTGGTGAGATAACCTCGACGCCACCCAGTACTGGGGCGGGAGTTCGGGAGTATCGCCATAACTTGTATAACGGATGCTTTTCGAAGGTTGAGGTAGATGGTTTCCGAATTTTTTCTCGGTTATGTGTTGAAGGATGGATACAGCTGGATGTAGGATTTGCTAGTTTGGGTGAGATATTATGCTTCCCCTGTATCCCCAGCACCTGATTGCATAACCGGAAAGGTTCGGGAGTTTCATAGGTGGGAATTCTTGTAGCTCTAGTTTCTTCTTCCATGAATATTTGGTTTGAGATTGGGATTTCTTACCGATTATTCGTTCTTGATCCGTACCTTGTTGATTTATTTCTCTACCTTAATTCTAAGTGGCTTCTCAATTTATGGTTATGTGACCATTTCAAGAGGAATGCATTCGTTCATTTTGTTCGGATGTGAAGACTATATGTTGCAATTTTCGTTCCGTTGGATTCAGCTTCATTTTATCTGTCTATGTGCTAACGGTGGTCAACCTCTTCAGGATGGCTCCCGCTAAGAGCACCAATCAGAATCAGAATCAAGATCTGCCACCACCTCCACCTCCTCCGGAGGCATGGCAAGCTGTGATGGCCGCAACCAATGCAAACACACAGTTGATCATGCAAATTCTTCAAGAGCGCAATCAAGGCAACCAAGGGAACCAAGGCAACAATCAGAATCACTTTGCTACACTCAACCAGTTCCTTGCTAATGGGCCAAAGACTTTCAGCAATTGTGTTGAGCCAACCGATGCTGACGCTTGGCTTGTGGATCTGTGCAAGCATTTCGAGTGCAGCAACATCAGGCCTGAGGACTTTGTCAAGTTCGCTTCCTTCCAACTCAAAGATCAAGCTGCAGAATGGTTCCAGCAGTACAAGGATTCCAGAGGTGTACGTCTTATCACTTGGGATGAATTCCGTCAAGATTTCAGGGCTCATCATATTCCTCAGAGCGTGATTGAAAGCAAGCGTGAGGAATTCCGCAACCTGAAGCAAGGCTCTTTGTCTGTCTATGACTACAACAAGTTGTTCCAGAAGCTCGCCCGCTTTGCTAAGCAGGACGTACCTGATGAGAAGAGCATGATATATCAGTTCAGGGGTGGTCTCAGAGAAGAAATTCAGCTCGCTCTTGTTCTCTTTGAGCCCTTGAGGTATGACGAGTTCTACAACATGGCATTGAAGCAAGAGCCTGCTCAATTGAGGTGTGATGCTTCCAAGAAGCGAGTCAGAGAGGTTACTCCTTCTTCCTCTACTCAAGTGGCCAAGCAGCAGAAGTATTGGCTTCCTCCTCCTCCGTTCCGTCAGTCGTATCAGCAGAAGAGCAAAGGTGGCAGTGGATCTTCCCACCCACCCGACCCTGTCTTTCAGAACAAGACTTCGTCTCAAGCTACAAGATCAAGTGCTCTGTATCACTGTCCGCTTTCAGAGGTCACGTGCAACAAGTGCCAACAGAAGGGTCACTATGCCAACAAGTGTTTCAACCAGGGGCGTCTTCCTCCTCCTCCTCCTGTCAGATCAGCAAGTACAGCCATGGTCAAGCATAACACCAAGTCCGCCAAGGTCAACTTGCTGAATGCAGCTCAGGCAAAGGACTCGCCAGATGTGATTATGGGTAACCTTCCTGTTAATGACATTCCCGCAAAATTTCTTTTTGACACTGGTGCATCACATTGTTTTATCTCGAGACCTTTTGCATCTAAGCATGGGTGGTTTTCTCGAGTTATGCATAAGCCATTAGCAGTTGTCTCTCCGGGTAGATGTTTGCTCGCTAACTACGAGGTTCCGGATATTTCTATCTCGATGGGTGATTTCATGTTTCTGGCTTCTCCAATGATCCTTGGTAACTCGGATATTGATCTTATTCTCGGGATGGATTGGCTTTCTAAGCACAAGGCTCAGCTTGATTGTGCAGCCAGGCAGATTCAATTGACTCATTCGTCTGAGGATGTAATTGTCTTTGCCGCTCGGGATAATACCATCCATCTGTTTTCTCTCAATGAGAAGGGTGAACTGGATGCTATCTCGCAAATTCCAGTCGTTTGCGAATATCAAGACGTCTTTCCAGAAGAGCTTCCAGGAATGCCTCCGGACCGGCCAGTTGAATTCGTTATTGATCTTCAGCCTGGTATGGAACCAGTGTGCAAGCGTCCTTACAAGCTCGGACCTAAAGAGTTGAAGGAGCTAAAGAAGCAACTCGATATTCAAGAGAGAATGGGTCTCATCCGGCCTAGTTCTTCTCCGTGGGGTTGTGGTGTTCTTTTTGTTAAGAAGAAGGATGGAACGGACAGACTTTGTGTTGATTACCGTCCATTGAACAAGAAGACCATCAAGAACAAATACCCACTTCCCAACATCAACGAGCTGTTCGAACAACTCAAAGGTGCCCAAGTATTCTCCAAGCTTGATCTCCGTACAATATCAAAGGTGAACAACTCAAAGGTTTAGCCGGGTACAGTACAATATCCCTGATGTTCACCCTGCCGCCATCATTAGCGCGTTCCATCAGAACGTGCGTAACCGCAAGATGCGCGAAGAACTAGCAATGAACAATGTGAAAGATGTGGCAGAACTCTATGTTCTTGCTGATAGATGTGCCCGAGCTGAAGAGGGAAGGAAGTACCCCAGTGAAGATGCCGGCGTGGAAACCGACTCCTCAGATGAGGATACTGCCGCCCCGGCAAAGAAAGGCCAGCGCCGCAATAGGAAGCGCAAAGGTAAAGCGGTGCTTGCCGTCGAGGGATCTGACGACGCTGGCTCTGCCAAGAAAACCAAGGCAGATGACCCCGGCAAGGAAATTGCCGGTTGTGTTGCCTGCCGGGCCTTGGCGGCTGCCGAGAAGCCAGGAAACTCCGACAAGCAATACTGCAAGATCCATCGCACCAAAGGCCATGATCTCCAGAACTGCCGACAGGTTGAGCTCCTTGCTGAGAAGCAGAGGGCTGAATATGAGAGGCGGGACAAGGAGAAAGGCCAGGACGGTGCTGAGGGGTCCGGCAAGAAGCGTGGCAGCCAGGCGGGCCGTTGCGGCAAAGATAAACAGCAGGAGAGGCCCACCCGGGGAAAGTTTCGGGAGTTTATAAGTGGGAATTCAAGTAGCTCTTAGGATATCATTCCGACAGATGTATGATACGAAATTGGGGTTCGACGTCTAGTGGTCCGCCTATCCACGGTTGGTTTTACAGTGGTGTCGTTGTGTCTTCCTTGGCTATGCTGACTTGGGGACTCTTCATATGTCATGTGCACTGCCTTGTACATGATGGTGCTGTACGATCGAGCCCGTTTAGGCCCCACTACGAAAACTTCGGATGAAATCTCTATCATATGTTTGTTCTAGCTTATTTTGCAAGCCAATCCTTGGTTTTGTTTTCAGTTGTGGTATTTGAGTTTGCTTCAATGTCAAGTGTTGATTCCATACCTTTCCTAAGCGGTGTTCTCATGTTCATATGTGAATACCAATCCTTCATGATAATCAAGATGGTCATGTCAATCCCTTTTCAACCGGCGTGTGTCTCTTCAAGTAGATCCGTTCATTTTCAACATTTGCAAGATCCAATCTCAGTTTTCGTCAACGGTGTTGTTTAATTCGTCCCAAATTGCATTTGTTTTCCCACCCTCCCACCCTTTTTTCTTCAAGGACTCAGATTTCTTAATCAAGTACCATCTTATTGATGGGAAGCCTCTCCATTCCCTTTTCCGTTAATGTTCTTATCTGGTGATTCTCATGAAGATTCTAACGGAGCCTCAAGTTCATCATTTTCATTATTTTCATCTCTGGTGGATTCAAGTCAAGACTTGTCGATCATATCCTTTTATCGTTTCAAATGCATACTTATGCCGGTGCACCTCTTAATCTTCCCCGCTTGCTATTCAATTGTTCCAGAGTGTTCAAGATATCTCGAAGATTCGTGTTTCGACTCTGCTTTCGTAATCCTTTCAAGCCCTTTCGTGATTGTTATCTCATTCTAGCCATTTAATTCAACCGGTGCTTTCCCTCTTTTAAATCGTTCAACGGTGTTTCTTTTGAGTGGGCCCTAACCCATAGGTCTTTTTCCAGGATCTTACCTGACTCTTCTAATTTTTACCGGAGCTACTCAAATTCTTTTCCAAGTTTGACATAAGAATGAATTATCATCAATCAAATCTCTTTCTCCAAGGTCGGTTAAATTCTTCTCATCGTTGGCTCAACCTTTCCATTTTTCATCCCGGAGTATCTCAACAATTTGGTGGTGTTTCTCATCGTCATTCTCAGATTTTGAAGACCGAAGAAGAGTTTTTCCTCAAAACATGTCCATTCCCTTGAAGATTCATGGTTCTAGCCTAATGATATCCTCTCTTTATTGTTGACAATTATTTTCACCCATCCGGAGCATTTCAAGAGTATTTCAGTTTGTTGTCTACGAAGCCCATCATTTCAGAAGCTTCATTCATTCTAGCTATCAGCTCTCGTTCACCAAACCTTACCGGTGCATCATTCAAGTATTCTCTAATCAGCTCGTCATCTCTTCATTCTCATATATCTAAATCCTCTCAAGTATCCTCGTTCATCTCATAATTCTTCCCGGTGTTCCTTTATATTTTATTTGTTCATTTCCAATTATTACGGTGGTTCATTCAAGATTATCTTCTTTCGTTTATCATATCAATTTATTTGTTATTTCTTCCTACCGGTGTTTTCGTTGAAGACCTTATCAACTTATCGACATCTCTCTTAATCCTTTTCAACAAGAATAAGTAGTATGCCAAATCCGTTTGCTCGTCATCAATTAAAATTGATGAAGGATAAGCATACTGTAATTCTTATTCTTGTTTCATCGAGTGAATTCATCTCCTTATTCCGGAGTGGTTCATTATATCACACTCTCGGTTCGAGATGCTTTATCTTTTATCCAGGTGTTACGAGCTTCCACTTTATCTAGTCACAAAGTTTCTTCTAACCACTGCAAGGTTTCACTTTGTGTTTTCAACTTCTCTTTCTGCTCGTTATCCTTTTACTACCGAAGTTCTTCATGAAGGTTTTACATGATGGTTCTCCAATGATTTAATTCCTTCTCGAAGTGATCATCTAGATTCTTTTCAGAGGAGCTCAAGCATTCTTCATCTTGCAATCCAGAGTGCAAATCTTTCTTCCGTATCATTGGAGGTGGTATTATGTCATTCTTGATAATTTGAGTTCATGTTTCATGATTCACATGTTGTTAAGAATGAGGTATTTTAAATCCATCAATCCCTTCGTTGGAGTTATCTTGGGTTATATTTCACCTAAAGCTTTCCCTAAGGATTGTTGCTATTTATGGTGGTTATAAATGACCCAAGTTCTTCATTTATCCTCCCAGTGAAATAAGTTTCTTATCTCCTTGTTCATATCAATCCAATCTTGTTTCCATTTTTGGCAGGTTTTCACCTCAAGTTCTTGAGATTTTTTCCATAAGCCCCCAACAAGCTTAATCTTTTCGTTGTTGGTTTTCCAACGATTCCGTTCGACCCTTCTCCTAAAGTTGCCTTTTCAAGCTCTTTTGTGGCAGAAGTTGACATTTTCTTCTCCATTCTCCTAGTTCAATTATCTATCTTCTATTCTTTCATTCCGGAGGCATTGCGATGTTGTTCTTTTCACCCGTCATCTCGTTTTTGTCAAAGATCATGTTCTTTTCATGCCTATCCATTTAACCGGAGTGTTTTGCCCTTTTGCTCAAGTTCTTTTCGCCTTATCTAGCCTTGCATCTCTATCAACCGGAGTGCTGTCTGAGATCTTTCTTACCCCTTGTTCCATTCATTCAATAGTTCTGGAGGCAGTATGTTGTGATTTCATCAAGTATCTTCTCATCTTACCAAGTTCTTATTCAATTCCTTTTCTTTTCGGTCGGAGTGCTTCCCAAATTACATCATTCGTATCCCTTCTCTATCTTGTTTTAACCGGAGTGTTGTGGCTATCATTCCTTTTCTAACCGGAGTAACATCCAAGTGCTTTCATTTTGCCAAGTTCATATATTTGTCTTCTTGTTTCAACCGGAGTGCTTGAATGTACCTCTTGCTCGTTGTAACACTTTTCTTATGCCTTTCAACCTACAAGGTTCTAGTAATGTTCCTTGTTACTCTTTTCTAACGGAGTGATTTCAACTTTGTTCATCTTCGTTGTATTTTTTTCTCGAAGATGTTCAACCTCTCAAGGTTCGCTGGTTTCACTCATTTGTCAAAGAAGCAACTTAGTTTTACCCTCCTCTTTCTCTTCCGTTGTCCCTCCGGTGCCATTCTAGATCACGGGACGAGATCCTCTTGTAGTGGTGGAGTGTTGTGACGCCCCGAGACTGATGCGCCAGGTGTCTTCTAGTTATTTGCCATCGTTGCCATGTCATTTGCTTGCGTGTTGCATCTTGTCATGTAATCATGTGCATTGCATCATCATGTTTTCAAAACCTGCATCCGTCCGGTTTTCCCCCAGTTCTTTCCGTTGTCCGTTCTGAGCCAAGACACACTTCCACGCGCCCGCGGCACGTCCAAAATATTATTTTATAAGTGGCCTGAAAATGTTCTCGGATTGGGTTGAACGTTGGCGTGTGGTCTTATTATAGTGTAGGTAGGCCGCCTACCATGTTTCATCGCATTCGGAGTCCGTCTGACGCCCCAACGATTAACTATAGCAACAGTATAGCCGGTCAAACGTCGGATGTTTTCGGTCTCCGAAGCGGTTGCCGGGCTGCCTTTCTTTCCTCTCCTCTCAGCCCAAGGCTTTCTGCACAGCCCACTACCACTAACCGCCAGGCTCTACCTAGCCTCTCTCGTCAGCCTGCGGCCATCCTCGCGCGTGTCCGAAAGTTGTCCCGAACCCGACCCGGACAGTCATCACCCTTGGGTCCGGATCATCCCCAAACATCTACAAAATGTCTCCGTTTTGTTAATTGGACTTCCTAACATATTTTTTCTCGACCGTCCGATTAAGATCGGAGGGACCAAATGCCCCTAAACTTAGCCCTTTTTGCTATATATAGATCAACCAATAGCCTATTTTGGGCCAACCCTAGAAATTAGGAGGCTTGTCCCATCAGTCCAATTCAGCCGCCGCCACATTCCAAATCCCCCTCGAAACCTCCCCCTGCCTGATCCAACCAACCAGTGCTCCTCCTTGGATCCCGCAGCGCACCCACCAACCAGAGCTTCTCCCGATCCTCTCTGTCCCATCCACCCCATCGATCGACTTGTCCCTCTCCCGCAAGCGTCAATCCCGCCGCCTCTCCCTCAACCGGACGTCGCCGCCGACGACCAGCACCCCCAGGCCGGCCTCGTCTCCCTTCTCCTCGGCTGTCTCTTTCCGTTTCTTCTTTCCCGTGCTCACCTTGCTCTCCCGTTGTCATCTGCCTGCAGGGAACGAGGAGCAGGTCGTCCGACGCCATGGACGGCCTCGAGATCGTCCCCAACAGCGGCCTCCTCTGCTGGAATCTCCAGCCTCATCCCGCCTCCGTCTCCCCTGGTTATGCAAGAATTCGAGGACCAGGATGAGCCCCTTGCCTCGTCTCGATCCCGTGGATCCGAATGCCCAGCGCCGCTCGTCGTTGTCCGCCAGGATTCTGTGCCCCGCCGAGTTCCCTGCTACGTCGCTGGAGCTCCATTCTCGTGCCCAGATCTGCCGGATCCCGTAGACCCAGTCCCTTCCAGCCGGTCCTCGCCGGAGCCCTCGCCGGTCTTCCCGGCATCACTGGCCTCCCCTGCATCATGCATCGAGGAGGAGAAGAACGCATGCAACTAGTGCCTCCGCTCACCTGCGTTGACCCGAGCGTTGCGATGGCCTGCCTCCTTGCCTCGATCCGGCCCAACACCCCCCAAGCCCGCCAGCGCCAGATCGAACCAAGGCCCAGCTGCAACCCAGCGTGCCTCCTCTTCACCGAATTGGGCCAGGCCCAGGGTGAGCAGCCCCCAAGCGCCTCCTCCTCTTGTTTTTTTTCACCTGTTGGGCCAGCCAATTCAGCCTGCGTATGTTTTTTGTAGCGTCTGTGATTTGTCTATTTATTTCAGAGACTGTAGTTTTTGCAGAAAACCCCTCCATGTTCATGCATATAATAACATCAGAATCATGCATCGAATTAAAATAAATTATATATGAAACTTTCTTAGAATTTTGTGTAGATTAATAATTTGCAACTTTCTTCCTTGTTAAAAATGTTTTAAATGATGTTTTCTTATATTTTGCCTATTGCCATGTTAAAATGCTTTATTTCATAACTAAATAACCGTAGCTCCAAACTTAACAAACTTTATATGTAAATGGGGTAGAAAAATGCCTAGTTTAACATGGTGACATTACTTTGCATGTTAAACAACTCTAAAATACGGTTTAGGGCATAACAGTACCAAACCTAAAATATGCATATCGGGATTTACTGGAATTGTTGTTCGTTGTTTCCGGCCTCATTTAAACTTGCCTAGATAGGTAGTTTTCGTATGCTCCACCTCTTGCCATGTTAATCAACATTTAATATTGTTGGATACACAACCGGGAGAGAACTAAATAATTCTTGTGGTGTTTCGTCAATATGCAACTCGTTGCATATTGAGCTCCACTTAACTTGTAGTTTTGCTTGTGCACTTTGCCATGCCATGCATAATTAAACCGGACATGCATCACACTTGGTTGTGCATCATGCCATGTTGATGTGCTGGTTGTTTACTATGTGGTTTGCTTCTTTCCAGTGTTTCTTCTTCGGGTTGGATCCGATAACGTCACGTTTGTGAGGTTTCGTTTGACTTCGTCTGCTTGTCTTCTTCATGGACTCGTTCTTCTTCCTTGCGGGATTTCAGGCAAGATGACCATACCCTCGAAATCACTTCTATCTTTGCTTGCTAGTTGCTCGCTCTTTTGCTATGCCTATGCTGCGATACCTACCACTTGCTTTATCATGCCTCCCATATTGTTAAGCCAAGCCTCTAACCCACCTTGTCCTAGCAAACCGTTGTTTGGCTATGTTACAGCTTTGCTCAACCTCTTATAGCGTTGTTAGTTGCAGGTGAAGATTGGAGTTTGTTCCATGTTGGAACATGGATATTTTGTTGGGATATCACAATATCTCTTATTTAATTAATGCATCTATATACTTGGTAAAGGGGGGAAGGCTCGGCCTTAGGCCAGGTGTTTTGTTTCACTCTTGCCGCCCTAGTTTCCGTCATATCGGTGTTATGTTCCCGGATTTTGCGTTCCTTACACGGTTGGGTTATAATGGGAACCCCTTGACAGTTCGCTTCGAATAAAACTCCTCCAGCAATGCCCAACATTGGTTTTACCATTCGCCACCTAGCCTATTTTTCCCTTGGGTTTCGCGGACTCAAGGGTCATCTTTATTTTAAACCCCCCCAGGCCAGTGCTTCTCTAAGTGTTGGTCCGAAACGGGCATCCTGCGGGGCCACCTCAGGGAAACTCGAGGGCTGGTTTTACTTGTAGCTTGACCTATCTGAGTGTGCCCTGAGAACGAGATATGTGCAGCTCCTATCGGGATTTGTCGGCACATTTGGGCAGCGTTGCTGGACTTGTTTTACCATTGTCGAGGATCTCTTGTAACCGGGATGCCGAGTCTGATCGGATTGTCTTGGGAGAAGTAATATCCTTCGTTGACCATGAGAGCTTGTGATGGGCTAAGTTGGGACACCCCTGCAGGGATTGAACTTTCGAAAGCTGTGCCCGCGGTTTTGGGCATATGGGAATTTGTTAATGTCCGGTTGTAGAAAACCTGAAACTTAACTTAATTAAAATGCATCAACCACGTGTGTAACCGTGATGGTCTCTTCTCGGTGGAGTTCGGGAAGTGAACACGGTGTTGGAGTTATGTTTGATGTAGGCTGTTATAGGATCACTTCTTGATCATATTTTCTCGAATGTGCTTTGCCTTCTCTTTGCTCTCATTTGCGTAAAGTAGCCGCCATATATGCTAGTCGCTTGCTGCAGCTCCACCTCATACCTTTCCCCTATCTATAAGCTTAAATAGTCTTGATCGCGAAGGTGTGAGATTGCTGAGTACCCGTGACTCACAGATACTTCCAAAACCATCTTGCAGGTGCCGTTGAACCGTGAAGGTGACGCAACCAAGCTCAAGGAGGAGCTCGATGAAGATTGTGTTCGCTATGTTGTTCCGTTTATAGTTGATCAGTAGTGGAGCCCAGTTGGGACGATCGGGGATCTATGTAGCATTTGGGGTAGTCTTCTTTTATTTTGGTTTTGTAGTTGGACCTTGAGTGTATATGGATGATGTAATGCTTTATTCATGTAATTGTGTGAAGTGGCGATTGTAAGCAAACTATGTATCTTTTTCCCTTATGTAATACATGGGTTGTGTGAAGATTACCTCACTTGCGACATTGCTTTCAATGCGGTTATGCCTCTAAGTCGTGCTTCGACACGTTGGAGATATAGCCGCATCGAGGGCGTTATAGAGGTCCATCTTAAAAGGCTTCGAAAAATGGTTTAACTCAGTGGCCTGGCAGCCCATGAAAAGCTTCGATTTAGGGCCTGTCAGCCCATGAAAGGCCTTGGATATTTTTTATGTTTTTTGCCAAGTTTTTCCTCCTTTGGTGAGATTTATAATACGATAAACCGATGTTTATTGACCCGGGTTGGCTTTCAACAATAAGTTGTAAGTACATGATCAGGTATAATCCGGTGTTTATTGACCCGGTCTGGTTTCGACTACAAGTCACCAGCATTATATATGGTTACACCGGTGTTTATTATAACCTGGTATGGTTTTATCATAAACCAGCAAAACTGGGAAGGAGTTATCAATACTCAAGGTTGGGGTTATTACCCTAAATATACAAAAGTTGGTCAACCAATAAAGTGATTCAATATCACAGGTATCATCTCTTTCATCTTTGATTATTTTCAAAGTACAGCCTTGGTTGTAAACCCCGGCTATATATTTGGGCATTATGACCCGTCTAGCAGTAAACCGCCAGGACACTTTAAAATTTCTTATATGCAGGAACAATTTTGCATAACACTGCTACGGTGGATTTTGCATAACACTTTAAAATTTCTTATCCTGAAGCATGCTGGATTCATAGTATCACGCAACATAAATATGCACGATGGCATAGCAGACCAAGTATTTAGAACTAGCCTATTACAAGGCGCTTTAAGGTCCCAAATTAATAATTGCTTTCAGCAAGTGTGGCAGTACGCAGAAGGGTAAACCGGCCTCCGGATCATGACTCGTCACCAGGCTGACTTGAAGGCTGTGGGTCGTCTTGCGTTGGTGCATCCTCCTCCTCCTCTCTACCCAGTGGGTGGAAATCAATAGTTGCCCAATCGATTCCAGTTAAAGCTTGGAACACAACTTCATCACTTATAAGGTTGGAGGGGTCAACATGAGGGGCATAGATGTGCTTACGGATTGGAGGAATAAGATCCTCTACATCATGTGTTGGCGCAGGATATCTTTTCTGATCAGAATGATAAATCGGCTGACAGTGAGAGAGATATGTTTCCTCTGCCAGTTTGCTTGCTAAGGGTCGCATTTCCCTTGTCAACCTTCGAAGATCGTCATTGTTAAACTATGAATCGTCCTCCTTTACGCCAGGGTAGCCTCTGCCTATATCCAACGGTTCAAGATCTGGTATCCATGCCTTAGCCCGGATTAGCGCAGTCAGCGCACCTGACCTTGTAGCTAATCTTTTTAGTTCGTCCAACTGGGCAGGCAACATTGACAGCTTCTCAATGGTTTCCTTTATCAACGTTGGAGGCGGTTTGTTATGAGTGGCGGTGCAAATGGCCCGTTGGGCACCGGAATATAACTGCTCTATCAGCGTATAGGCAGCCTTCAGTTTCATCCGCATGTCAGAGCCCAAATGGGTAATGCGAGTTCCAGTGTCATTGTAAGCATCAGTAAAACGGCAACGGATGAGATAATGTATATTGAAAAACTTCAGATGAGTATACTTACCAAACACAAGAGAGGTCATGGCATTTATCTGCCGCTTTAAGCCGGTCAGTTCTTCGACAACCGGTTTAAGGGCTGCTTCTGCGTCTTCAGCTCTCTTTTGTAATCCGGTTTTCTCTGTGCCCCAATCCGCCTGTTCCTTATTAAAAGCTTATTTTAGCTTCTCCATGGCTGCTAAGGCACTGTTCAATTACTCTTTGGCTTTGGAGATTTCCGCTTGCTGAGATTTGATGTTTTCTTGAAGATCAGCGGTTTGGGCTTCCTTTTTGCTCAGCTCAGCCTATAAGAGAAGGACATACTAAGAGGTGGAAGTGAATATTTGAAGTACCAAGAAGATAACAAGCTATACACTTGGCACTTGGGGGATAATGCCTATTTGCTTGATTATCAGAAAAACTTTACAAGTCCCAAGCACAATACAAGTATTATTCTTGACACTTGGGGGCTAATGTACGTTTTCTCAAAGTAACATTAGTTAAAGTCCCGGTTCAGCTTGAGAAGATAAACCGGCCCTTGTGGACTACACAGGCGAAAGTTACAGGCTAACGAACGAACGTTCGCTGTCTGCGGCTAAACGGTGAAAACTGTTCATTAAAACGAACGAAAAAACGATCGTTCGTTACATAACTAAACCGAAAAAATAAACCGAACCGGATCTAAAAAACGGATCTAGTGTTCCGGAAAAAAAACCGAACGGTTTTCTCATGAAAACCAAGGCCGCTACCTCGGGTCCGGTGAGGCAGCACGGCGTTGGTGCGGCTCCGGTGACGGCGCGTGGCTGTGACACTCCAAAATTTTTATTTGGTTTTCAGCAAAAACTTTGTTGGTTTTTGAAAAGAGGCCATTTAAAATTTTTCCAGAAAACCTTCCTCTTAAAAACTTCTTTGGCAAGGATTTTTATTTTTGTATCTTCTTCAAACTATGGTGTTTGATCTTTTAAAACTCCTTCTCTGATGGTTCCCTTCTCAAAGTATATTTTTGGAAATTATTCTTTTTCTTATAAAAAGAACTCTATGAATTTTGAGGTTTTTCTTATCTTGAAACCACCCATGGTTTAACCATGTCTCCTGCAGTGAATCTTCTCAAAGTCCCTCCCTCCACCTTTGAACAATCTAAATTCTCTGTCTCAACAAGTCCAAACAAGTTTTGGATTTTATTTCAATTATTTTATCTCTCAAATCATTTCTGCCAATTGTTTTGAGCCTAAGTGATTTTCAAAGCAAGTACCTCATTGCCTTTGAGTTTTCACCTCAAACCAACTCCCCTGGATTGTCTTGAGTACCCACAACCTAGAACCATCTTGATCCACTCTTCTTCTTTTCAAAAATTTCAAATTTCACTCACTGCAAGTTTGGACCAGATTTGCCAAATTTGGTGAAATTCATATCTCCTATTCTCCGAAAATTCTACCAAAATTCAGGCAGCCTCCTGGTGCAATGAGAGGCCACCCCACCAAGTTTCAGCTCAAGGAAAAATCCCTGGATGCCTAGATCATTCTGTCGAAAACCTTGCATGCACTGTTTCCGTTCATCTTCAGTTAAATTCAGATTTTCAGAATTCAGTCAGTGTCGTTTTTCGTCAGTGACTTGTCATCCATCACCAGTGCCCCCTGGCGCATTGCGCACGGCCTCTCCTCCCTGGCCAAAGCACCGCACGCACGCTTGGCCGATTCCTGGCGTCGGTGGCGACGAGCCTCGCCGGTGTTGGAAGCTTCTGCGGTGGCTGCGCCTCCCATGGCGGCCAGCGAGGGCCCGAGCCCGCTCGTCACGCCACCCGGCGCCGCCCACCGTCCCCTGGCTCTCCGCATGTCCCTGCCATGCCAGCGCACGCCCGTGGCACCGTCGCCGCGGCCCGGCAAGCATGGAACGTGCTCCCTGCCGCCGACGGGCCCGCGCCGCCCTGTTCCGTCGAGCTTGCCCAAAGCACCCTAATCCAAGCTCGTTTAGCACCTAAATGGAACCGGTGGACCTCCACGATGACGCCCAACTCCCTAAACCTCCCCGACCAAGCTCTGCGCCACCGTAACCTTCGCCGGAGATCCCCGTTCACGACCACCGCCTCGGATCGCCTATAAAAAGGACCCCGAGCTCACTCACGAGCACACACCTTCACTGCACCTCTCTAGGACCCTGCCAAGCCACCAGGAGGACCTCGAGGAGGTCTCCTCCCCCAACTCCGGCCGCCCCGATCCGCCTCGGCCACCAGCTCGATTCGCTCCGATGAGGTCGTCCCCGGCGCCCAAATCTCGTCAATAGCCTCCTCTAGCACCCAGTGAGCTAACCCCAGCGTCAATTTGGCCTTCGCAGCTCTCTCCGACGAGGCCCTCGACCACCCGAACCGCCGTCCGCCGGAGCAAGACTCGCCGTCGACGTGGTACTCGCCGGCGACCACCACCACCACCAACCGACGCGGAATGACACCCTGAACACAGAGGTACCCTCCGATCTCCCTGCCTCGCCGGGGATCGCCGCCGGCGACCACCGCAGCTCTCGGGCACCGTCGAGCTCTGCCGCCTCTTTTAAAGATTCAAACCTGACGGGCGGGACCCACCTGTCAGCCTCTCTGTCCTTTCTAAGCGAAACATTTTCTGAAAACGTCTTCTGCCAAAGTACGTCACCCCTCTGGGCCGGTGTATTCTTTATCGAATCGTTTTCTGTTTTTATAAGTTAGCCCCTGGAAGTTTTCTGTTTCATTACAGATGGGTCCTTGGGTTAAAACCCTTATAACTTTTTAACAGAAAGGAATTTTTGAGTGATTCTTTTTCTGTCCTCTTCAAATTTTTGTCTAGTTTTTTATCATATCTATTTGAAAAATATTTGGAATAATGTTTGTGCACCTCACGGTATTCACGATAGCGCGTATATTTTCTTTATACCATAGATACCGAAGGAGGTGACGGGACCGCGAACTTCACCGAGCTAGGCTCCGACTACTCTGAACCAGGCAAGCATGTTTGAACTTTTGATATGATGATTGTTTTGGCATGTTTGCATTAAGTAGTTTATGGCATGTTGATGAACATACCGACGAATGTCATGTTACATGCAACGATGAGGCAAGTGAGTTTCGAAAATCCATGAGTGGATGGATGTGAGTATGCATGGCCATGTGTTGGCATGAGGATGGGTAAGATGGCAGTGTTGTAGCATGCCAGTCTTATGCCAGGCTATATGACTTCAGTGTCAACCCGTATCATTCCAGTTCCTTCCATTCTTCCTTCCCTGTACTACCACATGTTTTCCGCAAGGAATATGGCTTAGTAAGTTGTAAACCGCTTTCCTGGTACACACCAAAAAGGAGAGGCCGTGATGATGGTTCCATGGCCCTGGATTAAAGCCAGTCATCCGGTCAGGGGGCATGGGTGTTTCCGGTTGGGACCGAGAGGGGGCACCCCTTAGAGCGCGCGTATATAAATTTGATCCCATGCTATTCGAGATTGTGATCTCCCCGTCTCAAAAGTTTTTCTTGGACGATGTCTAGGGTGATTCCTAGCATCGAGAGGTAGGATGGGTGTGTACTGGTTAGCTGTGTTTTCTTCCGAAATACCGTAAACGGAACTAGTCCTTCGTGACTACGGAAATCCGTTGGCTGTGGGAATTTTTTTTCGTACAAACTCTGCAGAGTCATATATTCCTTTGAATCATCTATTCCATGTCCAAGTTCGGTATTATCTTATCCTGACAAAATGTCAGTTTTGATGATAGAGACTCCAGTGAATCACATGAGTGCTAAGTCTCGTTAAATGTTTATTCCTGTGGATGGACTAACCCGTTTATTCTCATGAATTGAATATTTATTATGAGTATTATTTACTTGTGAATAAAAGCCCTTTCTGTGATGTCGCTCAGACGTCCGACTGTGGCAGTGTTATATTTTACTTTCAATGAAAGCCCTTTCTGTGATGTCGCTCAGACGTTCGACTGTGGCAGTGTTATATTTTACTTTCAATGAAAGCCCTTTCTGCGATGTCGCTCAGACGTCCGACTGTGGCATTTCTTTTAAAGCCCTTTATGTGGCGTCGCTCAGACGCCCGACTGTGGCATTTCTTTTAAAGCCCTTTATGTGGCGTCGCTCAGACGCCCGACTGTGGCATTTCTTTTAAAGCCCTTTATGTGGCGTCGCTCAGACGCCCGACTGTGGCATTTCTTTTAAAGCCCTTTATGTGGCGTCGCTCAGACGCCCGACAGCGGCGTGATTTATTTATTTATTTTCCTATCGAGGTGTCGCTTCAGACACCCGATTGGGTTTACAGTTATTTTGTTGGGTTTCCGAGTGGACTACCGCCGACCCCCTTTTTTACCTGTCTCGTTTTTACGAATTAATGTGCCACTGTTAATATACTCATGACGCATCCATCCATGCATTTGTTATATCTTACGTCCGAACTGTCTTGCGAGTACTTTCAAAGTACTCACCTGGCTTGTTGATTTGGCTAGATGTTGACGAAGGCGATCTCATGGATGAAGAATTTGATAGCGAGTCCGACGCCTAGAGGAATCCCAGTCAGTCTCGTGCGACCCTGGATTTGGTCACTGTATTATCTCCGCTTCCGCTACCAAATAAATTCATCGAGCCTCACCTCGACGCTCGATGAGATGCCAGTTTTAGAGTCATGTATCTCACTCCCCGCTGTGTTTTTCCACCACCACCCTATCCTCGAGTCAGTAGTATGCCTCCACACCACTGTGTCATGTCCGCCATTATGTATAATTATTGGCGTGCTTGTAATAATTTGGTTGAGCAACCGTAGCTCGACCCTGTAATATATTTTATGCTACTGGCTTATTGTATCAAGAATTTGTCTACCGGTAAGGAGGATTTTTCTCATACTGGATTCAAAAGATTGGTTTTCTCAATAAATATTTTTATTGAAAAACCGGTCGTGACAGTGGCGGCGGGCGGCGGCGGCGGCGGCGCGTGTAGGCGGCGACGGTGCGGCGGCTAGGGTTAGGGCGCGAGGCACGGGTGGGCTTCGACGGGCGGCTGTGGGCTTCGGCAGCTCGGTGGTGGCGGCTTATAAAGGCCCCCCGGGCAGAGTCCCGCTCGGGTACGGCCCGGAGTCGGTTGACTTTTTTTTAATAATTCCTACGTCTAGAAAAAGAAAGAAAAGAAATACTAAACGGACTCCAAAAATCCCGAAATAAATTTTCCCAGTCCTCAAAAAATAAGCCGGACAAGGTGAACATTTATTTGGGCCTAAAATGCAATCTTGAAAATGCATATTTTTCCTACTTCAAATAAAATAGCGATAAAACTCCGAATAAAAATCTTATTTGATTTTAATATTAAATCTTCGATATTTCTCTATTTTTGAGGAAGTCATTTTATCCTCTCTCTTTTATTTTTATAAAAGAAATATTCGAAGAGAAAATAATTAAAATCAAACGATCCTCTTTTCAAAATTCGAGAAAACTCGAATATGAAAATAATGAAATCCCCAACTCTCTCCGTAGGTCCTTGAGTTGCGTAGAATTTCTACGATCAAGCCAAAATGCAAAAAAAGATGATATGCAATGATGATCTAATATATAACATTCCAAATTGAAAATTTGGGATGTTACAAACCTACCCCCCTTAAGATGAATCTAGCCCTCGAGATTCGGGTTGGCTTGAAAATAGGTGTGGATGGTCCTTGCGTAGGTCTTCCTCTCGTTCCCAGGTGGCTTCATCCTCGGTATGGTGCCTCCACTGAACTTTGCAAAAGTTAATAACCTTGCTGCGGGTAACCCGACTGGCAAACTCGAGAATCCTGAATGGCTTCTCCTCATAGGTCAAATCATTGTCCAACTGAATCGCTTCCAGTAGTACTGTATCTCTCAGAGGAATGTCGGCCATCTCTGCGTGGCACTTCTTCAACTGAGAAACATGGAACACATGATGAACTCCTGACAATCCTCTGGGTAATTCCAACTTATAAGAAACTTCTCCCATACGTTCCAAAACTCTGTATGGTCCCACAAAGCATGGCGCTAACTTTCCCTTAACTCCAAAGCGCTTAACTCCTCGGAGTGGTGATACCCGAAGATACACTCTGTCTCCGATTTCATGGACTACCTCCTTGCGTTTTGAATCTGCATAGCTCTTCTGTCGGGACTGAGCTACCTTCAGTCTATCTCTAATCAATTCAACTTTCTCTTCTGATTCCTTAATCAAATCTGGTCCAAACAACTGACGGTCTCCAACTTCATCCCACAACAACGGTGTCCTGCACCTCCTTCCATACAAGGCTTCGAAAGGTGCCATCTTCCAACTGGCCTGGTAACTGTTGTTGTACAAGAACTCTGTGTATGGAAAATTCTCGTCCCAACTAGATCCGTAATCTAGCGCACAAGCTCTTAGCATATCCTCCAAAATCTGATTGACCCTCTCGGTCTGTCCATCTGTTTGCGGGTGAAAAGCTGTACTGAACTACAGTCTGGTTCCCAAAGTTTCATGCAATTGATTCCAAAACTTTGAGGTAAACTGGATTCCTCTATCTGATACAATGGTCCTTGGAACTCCATGCAAACATACAATCCTGGTCATGTATATCTTGGCTAACTTGGCACTTGTATAGGTGGTTTTCACTAGGATAAAGTGAGCTACTTTGGTCAAGCGATCAACTACTACCCATAAAAAATCATATCCTGATTTGGTCCTGGGCAATCCGGTGATGAAATCTATGCCAAGCTTATCCCACTTCCATTCGGGTATCGACATAGGTTGTAACAATCCGGCTGGCTTTTGATGTTCTGCCTTCACTCTCTAACATACATCACATACGGCTACATACTCAGCAATATCCTTCTTCATACCAGCCCACCAGAAACGCTCATTTAAATACACATACATCTTGGTGTTTACGGGGTGAATCGAGTATGGTGAGTCATGAGCCTCCTGAAGTATTAACTTCCTGATCTCTGTGTTATTGGGCACATAAACACGATCCTCAAACCACAAGGTGTCCTGTTCATCCTCACGAAAACCTTGGGTCTTTCATTTGCTCATTCTCTCTTTTATATCGGCGATCTCTTTGTCATCCTTCTGAGCTTCTCGAATCTTTCCTAACAATGTAGACTGAATTCCATTGCTGCCACAAAAACTCTAGGGACAAGCTCCAATCGAAGCTCCCTGAGATCTTCTGCCAACTCCTTTGACAATCCTGCGCTGATGAGTGTGTTGGCATAACTCTTCCGGCTCAAAGCGTCTGCTACGACATTGGCCTTGCCTGGATGATAGTGAAGCTTCATGTCATAATCCTTTATAAGCTCGAACCATCTCCTCTACTTAAGGTCCGGCTCCTTCTGTGTGAAAATGTACTTCAAACTCTTATTGTCAGTGTATTCATCGCAATGGTTTCCAATAAGATAATGTCTCCAAGTCTCCAACGCATGCACTACGGCAGCCAACTCCAAGTCATGCGTGGCATAATTGAACTCATGCGGATACATTTGTCGTGAGGCATACGAAACAACTCTTTCATCCTGCATCAGTACTCCTCCAAGTCCTAAGCGAGAGGCGTCGCAATACACTTGGAAATCCTTGTGTATATCCGGCAGAATCAGTACTTGGGTTGTAGTCAGACGTTTCGTTAACTCCTGAAAATTCTCTTCACATTCTTCCATCCATTTAAATTTGGTATCCTTCTTAAATAGCTCTGTCATTGGCTTTGCAATCTTGGAAAAATTCTCAATGAATCTCCGGTAGTATCCTGCGAGTCCAAGAAAACTGTGGATCTCGCTTATTGAAGTGAGTGCCAACCATTTAGTGACAGACTGAACCTTGGTGGGGTCTACTGCTATACCTTCTCCTAATATAACATGCCCAAGGAATCCAACTTCTTTCAACCAAAACTCACATTTGCTGAACTTGGCATACAACTGATGTTCCCTGAGTTTCTCGAGAACTAAACGCAAATGGTCTTTGTGCTCCTCTTCGTTCTTCGAGTATACCATTATATCATCAATGAACACCACAACAAACTTATCCAAATATTCCATGAACACCTTGTTCATCATGCTCATGAAATAGGTAGGGGAGTTAGTCAGTCCAAATGACATGACCGTATACTCATATAACCCGTACCTTGTGGTAAATGCGGTTCTAGGTATATCCTTTTCCCGGATCTTCAGCTGGTGATATCCTGATCATAGATCGATCTTCGAAAACACCTTAGCTCCTTGCAACTGGTCAAACAAATCATTGATCATCTTCAGTGGGTATTTGTTCTTGATTGTCACCTCATTCAAAGTACGATAATCAACAACCATCCTTAGAGACTTATCCTTCTTCTCAACCAAAAGCACTAGGGCTCCCCATGGTGACGAACTCCGTCGGATGTAACCTTTCTACAATAACTCCTTGCGTTGCTTCTTCATCTCCTCCAGATCATTTGCGGGCATCTGGTAGGATCTCTTTGATATTGGCCCGGTACCTGGCAATAGCTCTATCAAAACCTCGATGTCTCGATCCGATGGCATGCCTAGTAACTCCTCTGGAAAAACATCTAGGTAATCCTTCACTACAGGCACTTCCTCCTAAACAACTCCCGTGAGGGTATTTACTTGGCTCCTCCTAGACGCATGTCTAGATGCATACTTGATCCTTTTTCCCTCTGGGGTGGTGAGACAAATTGATTTACTAGCACAGTCAATGCTTCCTCCATACTTTGACATCCAGTCCATGCCTAATATCACATCCAATCCTTGTGACTCCAAAATTATTAGGTCTGACAGAAAAACATGGCTACCAATGGTTAGGGGTATCTGGTCGCACCATTGACTGGCCATATACTCTGCTCCAGGTGAACTTACTAACAGAGGGGTCCTAGGGGTTTGGGTTGGTAGTTTAAACTTATCCACGAATCCCCTTGATATGTATGAATGTGATGCACCAGTATCAAAAAGAACAAGGGCAGTAAAAGACTTAACCAAAAACTTACCGATCACTGCATCTGGCTACCATTCAACCTCCTCCACTTTAACGTGGTTAACTTGTCCTTTGTTGAATGGATTAGGCTTCTTCCCAGTGCTCCCATTACCGTTTCCATTCTTCGCTTCAGGGAACTCCATGGCATAGTGTCTAGTCTTCCCACACTTGAAGAAAGTAATGTGACTTAGGTCTCTCTTGGCGGGTGTGGCTGGATTGGAGCGAGTCTAATTGTTGCTTGTTCCATTCCCAGTCCCATTCTTGGAACCATTGTGGTTATGTGAACTTCCTCCATTATGGTTATGACCTCCATGGTTATGAACAAGTCCTCCCGAGTTCGGGGTTAGACGAGGCTTCTGCTGAGCTCCTGAGTTGTACCTTCCTTGTCCATACTCCCTTTTGCGGCTCTCAATTTGCTGCTGCTTCCCTTCAATCATAAGAGCCTTGTCTACCAACTCCTGGTAGTTGTTAAATGTTGCCACCATCAACTGCATGCTCATCTCATGGTTCAGCCCTTCCATAAACTTCTCCTGCTTCACGGAATCTATGGCCACATCGTCAGGGGCATAACGAGATAGCTTACTAAATTCATCCACCTACTGCTCCATAGTATGACTCCCATGGCGCAAGTTGCGAACCTCACGCTTCTTCATGATCATAGCTCCCATTGAGACATGGGCGGTGCGGAATGCTTGCTGAAACTGATCCCATGTAACAGTGGCTATAAGATAGGTGACTGTGTAATTCTCCCACCATGAGGCTGCTGGTCCATCTAACGGATCTGCGGCAAAATGAACCTTCTTAGCATCTGTACAACCTGCAGTGGTTAACTCCCTTCCAATCCTACAGAGCCAATCATCTGCCACTATCGGCTCGGTGCTGCTGGAAAACACCGGCGGCTGCAACCTCAGAAAGCGGGCTAAGATGTCAACTAGTGGTGGTGGTGGGTTGTTGTTGTTGTTGCCTTAACTCTGAACTAACAACTGCATCATTGTATTGTGATGTTGGAGCAACTGAGTGAGTTCCGGTGGGAAAGTAAATCCGGGGTCACGTCTTGGAGGCATCTGAGGTTTAGAGGGAAGAGAATAGAATAGAATGAGGTCCAGTGAGAAAAACACTACCCATATGCACATGATACAAACACAATCATATCACTCAATCAATCAAGCAAGGGCATACAATCGATCTAACTATCATTACAAAAGTGCTCAAACTATACTATATACATGGTGGAATACTACTACTGATGTGGTGGTCTACTAGAAATATTGATCGGTCGAAGACTCCATGATGTCTGCTCTAGCTTCGTCTTCATAGTCATCATTGCTATCGTCGGGGTCTGAGTCAGTGTCGTCGATGATGATGTAGTCCTTAGAATGAATTTCGTCTTCTCCTCCTGGCGCGGGGTCTCCCATGAATACTCCTAGCTTCCTTTCCAGATCGTCATTCTTCTCCACTAGTACGACGATTTCCTCCTCATAACCTTCGCGAGTAGCCTTGAGTTCTTCCTCCAGTTCCGTGATCCTTGTCATTGCCTTCTTTAGATCTATCATGCCTACGCACATCTGGTTCTCTTGGCGACGAATGTGCTAGTTTAACTCCTGGATGAAAGTTGTGATTGATCTATCCTTCCTGGTGCTGATCATCTCCCATTGCTCATCTCAGCGCCCACAAATCTGATAGACAGTATCCTTAAGCTCCTTATGGTAAACTTCTCCAATACGTCCCATGGTGATGTGAGCTGCCATACTCTTTCCTAGACTCCAGGTTGGTGCATCAAAGGAAAACTCTATGGGTTTGGTGACTGGCACGAATGTCCTTCCTGGAACTTGAACTTGAATCATCCATCGCTCCTCTTCTGGTAAAGTGGCGTTGTAAGTCACGGTGAAGCTTGGTATTCCAATGTTCAGGTACTTAGTGACTTCCTTCAAGTGTCGTCCAAAAGGTGCTTCTTCATCCAGTTGTGCAAACTTGTTCCTTGCGTCCGCCATCCTAAAGAGTAGAAAATGGAGAGGAGTCAGAAATGAGAACAGAGTGGTGATCTAGGGCTTTCGCTTAGGGGTCGTGTCCTACACTCAGCCTGTGCTCTGATACCATCTTGTAGTGACCTGACCTCAAACGGTCAAGTCTCTGTGCTTTAGTGTCATCCCTAGATCGGTAATGCTGACACACACAGTACTCGAAGGATTTATAACAAAGTAGCAATCACACACTTATTACATCGAATGTCTCAAAAGAGAACTTATTACAATAAATATGGATTAAGGCCATCTAATACGATAACGGCGGAAGGCTTGGAAGATAAAGTGAGTCCATCAACTCCAACAGCATGCTGAGCTGCACGACAACGACCTAACGAACCTTACTCCTCGTTTGAAAAGTCTGCAACATAATATGTTGCAGCCCGAAAACGGGTCAGCACATGGAATATGCTAGCAATATAACACGGTAGAGCAAGAACATAATAATGCTATCACTATATGCATATTTGGCTGGTGGAAAGCTCTAAGGTTAAAGTTTTGCGAAAAGCCAATTTTTCCGTACAACAAAGGAATAGATTTTATTTTACTATCATGGTAGTTGAAACATCATTGAGAAGGTTCCTCCAACTCAATCCCAATTAAAAGTAATTATCAACCCAACAATATTAATTTAGACTGATGAGATACATATGATAATCCAAGTACTACATACTCAAGATGTCCATAACCAGGGACACAGCTAACCATGATTAGTCTGTACACTCTGCAGAGGTTTGTGCACCTTTCCCCAGAAGGCTCGATCTCTCCGTTGGATTTCTCGCACTACACGGGTACTTCGGGATATCCTAGGACAACACTGGATTCTCCAGGTGCCCGACAAGCAATCCACCCACTTGTGTATTAAAGTTGCCACCTTAAGTTGTACCATTAATTAACAATCTCACATCTGTCATGGTTTCACTCACCCAAAGCACGTCTACGAGCATAGCATGGCAATATAAGCAATACGTAGAAGTAACTCCCAAGGGTTTGATAATAACAGGGCAATAGGTTCTACCTCATCAACTACTTCCCAATCCCACGTGTTATGAAGTCCGAACCATGCAATGTTTGAGGGTTGAAACTAATGCATAAAAAATGGGTGATAAAGGGGATATGATCAAAGTGTTACTTTCCTTGCTGATGATCCGTGAAACCTAGAGATTCGATTGTCGGGACCCCGATTCTAAGTCACACAGATCTAGCATGTAACACCTCATATCACTTTGCGGCCTCATGCACGGTATTCCCACTGGTGTCGCTTTACCATGGCCCAGGACTGTTTGCGCCTTTTGGCTCACGTATAGGATAGTATCGCTAGCAACCATATGACAGAGAACTCGGGCCGACATGACTAGCCGTGGACCCAAAGTGGCACTAACTTGCGGGGATAGTCATACATGAATCAACATCGAGCATGTCGGTCAGCAGCGTGCAAATCTGGGCTGTAGCACTGGGCTAACAGGACTCTGGTGAACCGGGCTGTAGCAGGCTAGGCAGGACTCCGGATGTCACCGCGTGACATTTCCCCGAAGGGACATACACATGAACAAGGTGAATCACATGCCGGCCAGTCTAAGTGTTCCGGAGCGGTAGTGCTGGGCTAGCAGGACTCCGGTAAACCGGGCTGTAGCGGACTACCATGGCTCGGTGGAAGCACTAGACTACATTTCCCCATAAGAGAGGCTACCAAGGATATACAACTAGGTTGTCGGATCCCACACATAGCAATACACATTACACGTACGCATAACATGCAAGTATGTGCTGTACAACATAGCATCACAACATAACATAAACTAATACAGATAAAGGCCCAGATGAGCCACATAGCATTAAATACAAACAGGGGTCACATGACCCGTCATTTAGAGTATACAAGCAACAGAAGCATTACATGTCTGAGTACAAAAAACTGCAAAAGAAAAAGGCTAAGAACCTGACCTATCTACAACTCCCTCCCAAGGGTACAAGATCGTAGCTGAGGTAACAAGCTACTCATCGAAGTCCAAGCGGTACTACTAGTGAGACAGATGTCTCACCTGCAAAACATAAATAAAGCAAACGTGAGTACAAAGGTACTCAGCAAGACTTACATCACCCTATCATACATGCATGAGTATCAAGAAGGCAATGTGTGGTTTAGTTGCAGCAAGCCAGCTTTGACTCAGTGGCTATCCTGTTCTATGACAACGAGAAACTTCTTTGAGGTGAGGCAGCGCACCCGAGTCCACTAACCACCACATCAATACACTACTATGGATTCATCCCCGTCTCTGTACGAGAAAGCCATCCATAGCACTCACACTTGTCTTGAGCATTTTAGAGTATCCACTTTAAGTTGTCTATGTACCACGTAAGCATCCAAGAACTCCATAGCTGAGGACACGGCTATTCGAATAGATCATGATAACCCTGCAGGGATGTACTTCTTCACACATGCTCTTACCACTTATTGTCGTTTACACGACATGTACTCGGCAACCTTCAAGCAGAAGCCTAGCGAGGGTGTCGGTCAAGACCTGACTAACCACGCAAGTTTCTCATCTAGGTTTATCGCCTATTCGGGTTCCATCCGCAAGGTGATCCGGCCGGGGTGTCGCTCACGGCCCCAAACGATGTGAGCAGGGTTCGCAAGCCCACCATCCGGGTGCTACTTGGTACACCGTGCCACTGTGCCTAGTCTGTCCCAAGCCCACCTGGCCGGGTGCCACTTGGTAGACTACTAACACTACCTACAAACACCAGAAACTATTTGCAACTCCTGAACAGAGATCAAGTTGGCTAATAAGTCGAGAGAGCTTGGAGCGCCCGGAGCCCAATGTGTTGTAGTAACTAGTCATTGGACAACTTACATAGAACTCAGTTCTTAAGGACGGTCCTAATGAGAAAACTCACCATGTACTCCTACATGGCCTCGCACCGCTACCTTTACCAAATCGTGTTCACACGCTTAATTCTTAGCACTAGAACATATCGTAACACCCTAATTCATTCCCGATGAATCAGACCTGACACAACTCTAAGCAATAGCAGGCATGGCATGGTAGGAGTCACAACATGGCTCAATCAACTCCTACACATGCTATTGGGTTTTAACTAATTACTATGGCAATGACAGGTCATGCAGAGGAATGGGTTCAACTACCACAACATAAAGTAGCAGCTGAATCGTTGTTGTCCTAATGCAATAAGAGAGAGCAGAATCGTTGAAATGAACAAGGGGGTTTGCTTGCCTGGTAGATCAACAGAGGGGGCACTGCTCCTTTGACAGGTACTCTGGATCGGTCTCCGGAGCAGGACCTATCAAGAAGGAACGGTGTCGACAATCAAACACAAGCATATCAAACAGTATGATGCAGTAATATGGCATGAATATGTGATGTGTTTTGAGCTAATGCATTTAGCATTCAACTTGGAAGAGGTCCATTTGAACAAAAGGTTCAAATGCAACTCTAATTTAAATCCCTTTAAATGCCATAAGTGTGTTTCCATATATACATCATGTATACGTTGGTTTGTCATGCATGAAAATGGTACAGATGGATAGATTGAATTTTTTTGATCATTTTTCATATATAAATTATTTCAATCTGAGCTACGGTTGAATTTCTATGAATTTTTGAAGTTTATATCATTTTCTGGAATTTCCTGATTTATTTTTAATCCAGAAAATGATAGATTGCGTCAGCATGACAGTGGCATGACATCAGCGAGTCAAACATGGCTGACCAGGTCAAACCTGACGTGTGGGGTCCACATGTCAGTGTCACAGTTAGTTAGCAGGGTTAGTTAGCTATTAAACTAATCCTAGCTAAAAATTAGCAGGGCCGGGCCCCACATGTCATTGACCCACAAGGGTTAAAGCTGCATCAGCAGGGGGGTTCGACCCGGTCAATCCCGCTGGTGTTAAGCCGCTAGCGAGGCAAAACGTGGCGGAGGGCTCGGGATCGTCGCTCCGGCGACCATTTGGGCGGCGGAGACCACCTACGCGAAGCCCACGCTCGCGCGCATCCAGGGGAGGCGACGGGAGGACGCGGGGTGGCCGGAGCTCGCCGGAGCGGAGCTCGGGGCGGCGGCCGGAGCACGGCTACAGGCGAGAGCGGGCTGCAGGGCACGGGGACGCCACCCGAGGGGCTCTGTGGCACCCTCGTGGCAACAGGAGCACGACTGGGTGCTCGGGGGGGGGGGGCTGGCTCGGCTCTGTCCATGGTGGCTCCATGATCGGCGGCGAGGAGCTACAACCATGGTGGGGAAAAGGAGCTACAACGCGAGAACGGAGGAACGGAAAGAGGGGAACGGAGCAGAAGCTCACTGCGGACTCGACGGGCTTAACGGCGAGCTCGGGGACGCACTAGAGACGGCGGGGCAGTGAAGACGATCTCCGGTGGTCGGGGATGAAGACGACGTCGATGGAGACGCTCTAGGGCCTCCCGAGCCGCGTGGCTTGACGGAGAGATGCCCAGCGACGTGGCGGAGCTTGCAGACACGGAGAGAGGGCGAGGGGGAGGCGGTGAGCATGACAACGGTGAGCGGCGGCGACGAAGCCGTTCGGGGGGGTGAGAGAGAGAGAGGTCCAGGGGAGAGGATGAGCATGGGGGAGAGTGGGAGAGGGTCTAGGGGAGTGCGTGGCGTCGCGTAGACACATTTGGGATGAAGCAGGCAGGGAGGAGGTGGCCGGGGCGCGTGCTCGCGCGCGCTAGCCACACGCTCGTCCTCCTGCCGCGAGCTAGGAGATGACTGGCATGGCCAGTTGGTTGGGCCGGCCTGTTGGGCCACACAGTGCCAGACGCAGGTAAGGTCCAGGTAAGCGTTTTCCTTTTTGTTTTGTTTTCTATTTTTCTGACATTTGTTTGGTTTAATAAAAATACTAAACTATTTTATTTTCTTATGCCAATTTTTGCAGGGGATAGTGGTATTATTCCAGAGCTCCTCAACTACTGGCATAATTTTGGACAATATCATATATATATATAACAATATATATCCAAAGCAAATAATTACTGCATTAATTCCAAATGCCCAAAATAGATACTTATGAGCTCCTGAAAATGTTGGTTTGATTTTTATCTGTGTCCATGATTTTCAGAGAGCAACATGAGCATTTTCTTGGACCTTTTTGGAGCAATTTTTTTATTTGGGTCATTTCTAGAATGATTCTAAGGGTTTCACAAATCCCCATTTCAAATTTCATTGAAATTTAAACATGGTGTAAACATGAAGGCTAGCCTAGGTCATAACAGAACTAGGGATGTGACAACTCGCCCCCACTCGAAAGAATCTTGTCCCGAGATTCAGGGGTCGGCGGAAAGAAAGTGGGGTACTCAAGTCGAAGATGATCTTCACACTCCCAGGTAGCTTCTCTCTCAGAATGATGAGACCACTGAACCTTGAGAAACTTGATGTTATGACGTCGAGTGACACGCTCTGATTGATCAAGAATGCGAACAGGGTACTCTCAATATGCAAGGTTATCTTGGAGATCAAGCGTTTCGTGGTCCAGTTCACGGATGGGATCCAAGAAGCAACGCCTGAGTTGAGAGACGTGGAAGACATCATGAACTCGAGAAAGATGTGGGGGTAGTTCCAACTGGTAGGCAACCTCTCCTCGTTTAGCGAGAATACAAAAAGGACCAATGTAACAAGGACCCAACTTGCCCTTGATACCGAAACAATGGGTACCCTTCAAAGGGGTAACCCGAAGGTAAGACTTGTCGCCAACTTCATAAGCCACTTCCTTATGACGACGGTCATACTGGCTCTTTTAACGAGATTGGGCTGTTTTCAAATTCTCACGAATGATGCGAACTTGCTCTTCTGCCTCCTGGATCATATCCAATCAAAAGAATTGTCTTTCACGGGTTTCTGACCAGTTCAAAGGTGTTCGACATCTTCGTCCATATAGAACCTCAAAAGGAGCTTTCTTGAGGATGGATTGGTAGCTGTTGTTATAAGCACACTCGGCGAAGGGTAGACACTTCTCCCAATCCATACCGAATGAGATAACACTAGCTCTAAGCATGTCTTCGAGAATTTGGTTGACCCTTTCCACCGGACCACTTGATTGAGGGTGGAAAGCGGTACTGAAGGAAAGATGGGTGCCCATGGCAATTTGGAAACTCTCCCGGAAATGAGAAGTGAAAAGACTACCATGGTCTGAATTGATCTCTAGTGGAACACCATCAAGTGACACTATTCGAGAAATATCTAAGTCAGCAAGCTGACTAGCAGTGAGACTCTCTCGAACAGGTAGGAAGTGAGCCACTTTGGAAAGACGATCAATGACTATGAAGATAGCATTATTCCCTCTCTTGGTCCTGGGAAAGCCGGTGATGAAGTCCATGCCACCTTTATCCCATTTCCACTCAGGAATAGCTAAAGGGTGAAGGGTGCCAGCAGGCCTGTGATGCTCTGCCTTAACGCGACGACAAACGTCACAGTTAGCAATGAACTAAGCGATTTCTCTCTTCATCCTAGTCCACCAGAACCTCTGGCGTAGGTCCTGATACATCTTAGTACTACTGGGAAGAATCGTGAGAGGAGATTCATGCACCTCCTGAAGGATTAATTGTCGTAGATGTTGGTTCTTGGGAACCACCAAGAGGTTCTCAAAGAAAACAAAACCAAGATCATCCATAGAGAAACACCCACCAACTCCCTTGTCAATGTTTCTCTTGATCCGGGAAATTCCCGTATCCTGCTTTTGAGCAGAGATGATCTGATCCACAAGGGTAGGTTTCGCCACCAAGGTAGAGAGGAATCTGTGAGGAGCAATGTGAAGGTTGAGCTTACATAACTCCTCATGGAGAAGTGGTTGGCCCTGTTGCAACATGAGATTGTTGCAATAGGACTTACGACTTAGCGCATCAACCATGACATTGCCCTTGCGTGGGGTGTAGGTAATCCCTAAGTCGTAATCTGAGATCAACTCCAACCAACGTCTTTGCCTAAGGTTCAAATCTGGTTGGGTGAAGATATACTTGACACTCTGGTGGTCGGCGTAAATCTCGCAACGTTTACCAAGAAGGTAATGTCGCCATGTCTTAAGTGCATAGACTATGGCTACAAAGCTCTAGATCATGTGTAGGATAATTATCCTCATGTGGATGCAACTGTCGAGATGCATAGGCAATCACATGATGATCCTGCATAAGGAAGCAACCTAGTCCCTGTCGTGACGCATCACAGTAGATAACAAAGTCTTTAGTGAAATCCGGTGGCACAAGTATGGGAGCAGAAGTCGGTCGTCTTTTCAGTTCCTGAAAACTATACTCACACTGTGGGGACCACTCAAACTTTTTATCTTTCTTGAGAAAGCTTCCGTGAGAGGTTTGGCCACTTTGGAGAAGTTCTCAATGAAGCGGCGACAATAACTAGCTAGACCAAGGAAACTCCTAACTTGTTTAAATGTTTCAGGTGGAGTCCAATCAAGAACGGCCTGAACTCTCTCGGGATTGACAGCAATGCCCTTACCAGAGATCACGTGGCCGAGATAGGTCACTTCTGGTAACCAAAATTCGCACTCGGAGAACTTGGCATAAAGGCGGTGCTCTCTGAGTTTTTCTAGCACAAGTCTAAGAAGTTCGGCATGTTCTTCCTCGTTCTTTGAGTAAATAAGGATATCATTGAGGTAAAGCACGACAAACTTATCTAAGTACTCCATGAAGATCGAGTTCATCAAGCGGGAGAAAGTAGCTGGAGCATTGGTTAGACCAAAGGACATGACGGTGTACTCGTACTGGCCATAACGAGTAACAAAAGCTGTCTTAGGAATGTCCCCGTTTTTGATCTTGATTTGGTGGTAGCCTAACCTCCAATCCATCTTTGAAAAGACCGAGGATCTAGCCAGCTGATCATACATGTCATTGATCCCGGGGAGCGGATACTTGTTCTTTATCGTGACCAAATTAACGGGACGATAATCTACAACCATCCGGTCCGTACCATCCTTATTCTTGACGAAGAGGACGTGGCAAGCCCAGGGAGAAGAACTAGGACGGATGAAACCCTTTTGCAAGGATTCATCGAGTTGTTTCTTAAGCTCGGCTTGCTCTAAGGGTGCCATCTTGTAAGGTCTCCTAGAAATTGGGGAGGTTCCTGGGATATGATCTATGACAAACTCTACATCTCTGTTAGGTGGAATACCTGGTAGTTCCTCAGAAAAGACATCCGGGAAGTCACGGACTACCGGGATATCTTCAAGGTCTGGAAGAGGGCTGGCATTAAGAGAATAGAGTTGGCGCTTTGCAACTCTAGTGGAGACAGTGACTATCTTGCCAGATGGGTGTGTAAGATGAACAGACCGAGTGTAACAATCAATCTTGTCATAATGAGCTTTCATCCAGTCCATACCCAAGATCATGTTAATATCTGTAGACTTGAGGGCTATAAGTGATGCAAGGAATACAAGTCTGTCAACAAGGATTTCATTACCATGGCTTACACTAGAAGTTTGCCATTTGGATCCAGGAGTTTGAATGACTAGTGGAGAGGGCATATCACAAAATGAAATGTTGTGCAAGTTAGCATAGCTTTTAGAAATGAAGGAGTGAGATGCTCCAGTGTCGAACAGAACCGATGCTGGATGACAATTGACAAGGAGTGTACCAAGAACGACATCCGGATCATCATGAGCATCTTTAGCTGAGACGTGATGCACATGTCCACGTTCAGTGGAAGCTGACTTGACACTGATCATCTTGCGTGATGGCTTACCATGGCCAACAGACTTCTTAGGCTGGGATGGAGCATAGTTGGTTTGAGAGCAGTCACGTGCATAGTGTCCTGGCTCTCCGCATATGAAGCTAGTCCCTGAAGTAGGACGTGGACCTGCATTGACAAGCAGTCTACCAATAGGCCTGGGTGGAGCATACTGCTGAACTGGGTGAGGCGTCACATAAGAGGGCCTCGGTGAATAACCGGGTGGAAGAGCGGAGTTCGGAACCCAAATCTGGCGCTTCTGAGAACTAGGACCGAAGGAAGAACCCAAATCACGGGTGTGCTTACGAGACTCCTCGTAAGTGAGTTGAGCTGTCTCTGCATTAATGGCCTTGTTCACAAGAGCTTGGAATGTATTGCAATTATGCAATTGGAGATCACTACGCAACTTGGGGTTGAGACCCTTCCGGAACCTAGCCTGCTTCTTGGCGTCTGTGGACACCTCTTCTGTAGCATAGCGGGCGAGGTTAACAAACTCTCTACTATAAGCATCAATAGCCATCTTACTCTGGGTGAAACTACAGAACTCTTCTCTCTTGCGGTCAATCAGAGCCAGAGGGATGTGATGTTCGCGAAAAGCCTCAGTGAAATCTCTCTAGGTAGGTATCTGGCCAGCTGGAAGCATAGCCTCATAGTTCTGCCACCAAAGACTAGCAGGACCTTCCAAGTGATATGCAGCATAGGTGACCTTGTCACCTTCAGCTATGTTCACAGACTGCAGCTTAATAGTGATACTACGGAGCCAGTCATCTACATCGAGTGTTTCAATAGAATGATGGAAGGTAGGTGGTTTCAGACCAATGAAATCATAGATGGTTGCTGACTCTTTGCACTGGGGTGCGGTGTTCTCCTCGATACGTGCTAACAAGCGGTTAGACTCACGCTTGTTCCTCTCCATCTCTAACATGAACTCTGGCAATGACGACTGGTCGGGAGGATCCTCATCCCAACCATCTCCATGGTTCCGACTACGAGCAACAGAACTTTGGTTAACTGGCAACATCCTGAAGAATGAAACCAAGGAAAACAAGGATGGATTCAGCATCATCACTCAAGGTTCTGAGATATTACTAAACAGGCTACACCGGAGGTACTCGAACTGGGATATGACTTAGATCAACCCATCCTTAGAGACTACAGAGTAGTAACACGTGATCCTGATAGACGGAAGAGAAAGCCTAGTTCCTTAACCCCGTAGGAAGATAGGATGACTCAGATCAGAAGGCATGAGGTAGAAGGAGTAAAAAGAGCCTTACGTTCCCTTCCACAATCAATTCCCTTATATAACTAAAGAATTTCTAGACTCAACTTCGACCAGGTTGGCTTGGAAATCCTACAAGCAGTCAGGCTTTGATACCAAAGTTGTCGGGACCCCGATTCTAAGTCACACTGATCTAGCATGTAACACCTCATATCACTTTGCAGCCTCATGCACGGTATTCCCACGGGTGTCACCTTACCATGGCCCGGGACCGTTTGCGCCTTTTGGCTCACGTATATGATAGTATCGCTAGCATCCATATGACAGAGAACCCGGGCCGACATGACTAGTCTTGAACCCAAAGTGGCACTAACTTACGGGGACAGGCATACAAGAATCAACATCGAGCATGTCAGTCAGGAGCGTGCAAATCCGGGCTGTAGCACTGGGCTAACAGGACTCCGGTGAACCGGGCTGTAGCAGGCTAGGCAGGACTCTGGATGTCACTGCATGACATTTCCCCGAAGGGACAGACACATGAACAAGGTGAGTCACATGCCGGCCAGTCTAAGTGTTCCGGAGCGGTAGTGCTGGGCTAGCAGGACTCCGGTAAACTGGGCTATAGCGGACTACCATGGCTCGGTGGAAGCACTAGACTACATTTCCCCATAAGAGAGGCTACCAAGGATAGACAACTAAGTTGTCAGATCCCACACATATGAATACACATTACACGTACGCATAACGTGCAAGTATGTGTTGTACAACATGGCATCACAACATAACGCAAACACATATAGATAAAGGCCCAAAAGAGCCACATAGCATTAAATACAAATAGGGATCACATGACCCGTCATTCAGAGCATACACGCAACGGAAGCATTACATGTCTGAGTACAGACAACTGCAAAAGAAAAAGGCTGAGAAGCCTGGCTATCTACAAGTCCCTCTCAAGGGTACAAGATCGTAGCTGAGGTAACAAGCTACTCGTCGAAGTCCAAGCGGTACTACTAGTGAGACAGATGTCTCACCTGCAAAACATAAATAAAGCAAACGTGAGTACAAAGGTACTCAGCAAGACTTACATCAGATCCTATCATACATGCATTAGTATCAAGAAGGTAATGTGGGGTTTAGTTGCAGCAAGCCAGCTTTGACTCAGTGGCTATCCTGTTCTATGACTACGAGAAACTTCTTTGAGGTGAGGCAGCGCACACGAGTCCACTAATCACCACATCAATACACTACTATGGATTCATCCCCGTCTCTCTACGAGAAGGCCATCCATAGCACTCACACTTGTCTTGAGCATTTTAGAGTATCCACTTTAAGTTGTCTATGTACCACGTAAGCATCCAAGAAGTCCATAACCGAGGACACGGCTATTCGAATAGATCATGATAACCCTGCAGGGGTGTACTTCTTCACACACGCTCTCACCACTTATCACCATGTACACGTCATGTACCTCGGCAACCTTCAAGCGGAAGCCTGGCGAGGGTGTCGGCCACGACCTGACTAACCACACAAGTCTCTCATCCAGGTTTATCGCCTATTCGGGTTCCATCCGCAAGGAGATCCGGCCGGGGTGTCGCTCACGGCCCCAAACGATGTGAGCAGGGTTCCCAAGCCCACCATCCGGGTGCCACTTGGTACACCGTGCCACTGTGCCTAGTCTGTCCCAAGCCCACCTGGCCGGGTGCCACTTGGTAGACTACTAACACTACCTACAAACACCAGAAACTATTTGCAACTCCTGGACAGAGATCAAGTTGGCTAATAAGTCGAGAGAGCTTGGAGGCCGGAGCCCAATGTGTGGTAGTAACTAGCCATTGGACAAATTACACAGAACTCAGTTCTTAAGGACGGTCCCAATGAGACAACCCACCATGTACTCCTACATGGCCTCTCACCGCTACCTTTACCAAATCGTGTTCACACGCTTAACTCTCAGCACCAGAACATATCGTAACACTCCAATTCATTCCCGATGAATCAGACCTGACACAACTCTAAGCAATAGCAGGCATGGCATGGTAGGAATCACAACATGGCTCAATCAACTCCTACACATGCTAGTGGGTATTAACTATTTACTGTGGCAATGACAGGTCATGCAGAGGAATGGGTTCAACTACCATAGCATAAAGTAGCAGTTGAATCGTTGTTGTCCTAATGCAATAAAAGAGAGCAGGAGCACGAGGGTAGGATTGTATCAAAATGAACAAGGGGGTTTGCTTGCCTGGTAGATCAATAGGGGGGTACTGCTCCTTTGACAGGTACTCTGGATCGGTCTCCGGAGCAGGACCTATCAAGAAGGAACGGTGTCTACAATCAAACACAAGTATATGCAACAGTATGATGCATGAATGGCATGAATGTGATGTGTTTTGAGCTAATGCATTTAGCATTCTACTTGGAAGAGGTCCATTTGAACCAAAGGTTCAAATGCCACTCTAATTTAAATCCATTTAAATGCCATAAGTGTGTTTCCATATATACAACATGTATAGGTTGGTTTGTCATTCAAGAAAATGGTACAGATGGATAGATTGAATTTTTCTGATCATTTTTCATATATAAATTATTTCAATCGGAGCTACGGTTGAATTTCTATGAATTTTTGAAGTTTATATCATTTTCTGGAATTTCCTGATTTATTTTTAAACCAGAAAATGATATATTGTGTCAGCATGATAATGGCATGACGTCAGCGAGTAAAACGTGGCTGACCAGGTCAAACCCGACGTGTGGGGTCCACACATCAATGTCACAGTTAGTTAACAGGGTTAGTTAGCTATTAAACTAATCCTAACTAAAAATTAGCAGGGCCGGGCCCCACATGTCATTGACCCACAAGGGTCAAAGCTGGGTCAGCAGGGGGGGTTAGACCCGGTCAATCCCGCCGGCGTTAAGCCGCCGGCGAGGCAGAACACGGCGGAGGGCTCGGGATCGTCGCTCCGGCGACCATTTGGGCGGCGGAGACCACCTACGCGAAGCCTAGGCTCACGCGCATCCAGGGGAGGCGACGGGAGGATGTGGGGTGGCCGGAGCTCGATGGAGCGGAGCTTGGGGCGGCGGCCGGAGCACGGCTACAGGCGAGAGCGGGCTGCGGGGCACGGGGAGGCCACCCGAGGGGCTCTACGGCACCCTCGTGGCACCAGGAGCATGACTGGGTGCTCGGGGGCAGCTGGCTCGGCTCTGGCCACGGTGGCTCCAGGATCGGTGGCGAGGAGCTACGGCCATGGTGGGGAAAGGAGCTACGACGCATGAACGGAGGAATGGAAAGAGGGTAACGGAGCAGAAGCTCACTGCGGACTCGACGGGCTTGATGGCGAGTTCGGGGACGCACTAGAGACGGTGGAGGGGCGAAGACGATCTTCGGTGGCCGGGGATGAAGACGACGTCGATGGAGACGCTCTAGGGCCTCCCGAGGCGCGTGGCTTGACGGAGAGATGGCCGGCAACGTGGCGGAGCTTGCAGACACGGAGAGAGGGTGAGTGGGAGGCAGTGAGCGTGACAACGGTGAGCGGCGGCGACGAAGCCGTTCGGGGGGGGGGGTGAGAGAGAGAGGTCCAGGGGAGGGGATGAGCATGGGGGAGAGTGGTAGAGGGTCGAGGGGAGTGCGTGGCATCGCGCAGACGCATCTGGGATGAAGCAGGCGGGGAGGAGGTGGCCGGGGCGTGTGCTCGCACGCGCTAGCCACGCGCTCGTCTCCTCGCGCGAGCTAGGAGATGACTGGCGCGGCCAGTTGGCTGGGCCGGCCTGCTAGGCCGCATAGTGCCAGGCCGCATGTAAGGTCCAGGTAAGCGTTTTCCTTTTTGTTTTCTTTTCTATTTTTCTGACATTTGTTTGGTTTAATAAAAATACTAAACCATTTTATTTTCTTATGCCAATATTGGCAGGGGCTAGTGGTATTATTCCAGAGCTCCACTACTACTAGCATAATTTTGGACAATATTATATATATATATATATAACAATATATATCCAAAGAAAATAATTACTGCATTATTCCAAATCCCAAAATAAATACATATGAGCTCCTGAAAATGTTGGTTTGATTTTTATCTCTGTCCAAGATTTTCAGAGAGCAACATGAGCATTTTCTTGGACCTTTTTGGAGCAATTTTTTATTTGGGTCATTTCCAGAATGATTCTGAGGGTTTCACAAATCCCCATTTCAAATTTCAATGAAATTTAAACATGATGCAAACATGAAGGCTAGCCTAGGTCATACCAGAACGAGGGATGTGACAAATCGCCCCCACTCAAAAGAATCTCGTCCCGAGATTCAGGGGTCGGCGGAAATAAAGTGGGGTACTCAAGTCAAAGACGATCTTCATGCTCCTAGGTAGCTTCTCTCTTAGAATGATGAGACCACTGAACCTTGAGAAACTTGATGTCATGACATCGAGTGACACGCTCTGCTTTTTCAAGAATGCGAACAGGGTACTCTCGATATGCAAGGTTTTCTTGGAGATCAAGCGTTTCGTGGTCCACTTCACGGATGGGATCCGAGAAGCAACGCCTGAGTTGAGAGACGTGGAAGACATCATGAACTCGAGAAAGATGTGGGGGTAGTTCCAACTGGTAGGCAACCTCTCCTCGTTTAGCGAGAATGCAAAAAGGACCAATGTAACGAGGAGCCAACTTGCCCTTGATATCGAAACGATGGGTACCCTTCAAAGGGGTAACCCAAAGGTAAGCCTTGTCGCCAACTTCATAAGCCACTTCATTATGACGACGGTCATACTGGCTATTTTGATGAGATTGGGCTGTTTTCAAATTCTCACGAATGATGCGAACTTGCTCTTCTGCCTCCTGGATCATATCCGATCCAAAGAATTGTCTTTCACCGGTTTCTGACCAATTCAAAGGTGTTCGACATCTTCGTCCATATAGAACCTCTAAAGGAGCTTTCTTGAGGCTGGATTGGTAGCTGTTGTTATAAGCAAACTCGGCGAAGGGAAGACACTTCTCCCAATCCATACCGAATGAGATAACACAAGCTCTAAGCATGTCTTCGAGAATTTGGTTGACCCTTTCCACCTGACCACTTGATTGAGGGTGGAAAGCGGTACTGAAGGAAAGATGGGTGCCCATGGCAGTTTGGAAACTCTCCCAGAAATGAGAAGTGAAAATACTACCACAATCTGAATTGATCTCTAGTGGAACACCATGAAGTGACACTATTCGAGAAATATATAAGTCGGCGAGCTGACTAGCAGTGATACTCTCTCGAACAGGTAGGAAGTGAGCCACTTTGGAAAGACGATCAATGACTATGAACATAGCATTATTCCCTCTCTTAGTCCTGGGAAAGCCAGTGATGAAGTCCATACCAACTTTATCCCATTTCCACTCAGGAATAGCTAAAGGCTGAAGGGTGCCAGCAGGCCTTTGATGCCCTGCCTTAACACGACGACAAACATCACGGTTAGCAATGAACTGAGCGATTTCTCTCTTCATCCTAGTCCACCAGAACCTCTGGCGTAGGTCCTGATACATCTTAGTACTACCGGATGAATCGTGAGAGGAGATTCATGCGCCTCCTTAAGGATTAATTGTCGTAGATGTTGGTTCTTGGGAACCACCAAGCGGTTCTCAAAGAAAACAACACCTTGATAATCCATAGAGAAACATCCACCAACTCCCTTGTCAATGTTTCTCTTGATCCGAGAAATTCCCGTATCCTGCTTCTGAGCAGAGATGATCTGATCCACAAGGGTAGGTTTCGCCACCTAGGTAGAGAGGAATCCGTGAGGAGCAATGTGAAGGTTGAGCTTACATAACTCCTCATGGAGAAATGGTTGGCCCTGTTGCAACATGAGATTGTTGCAATAGGACTTACGACTTAGCGCATCAGCCATGACATTGCCCTTGCCTGGAGTGTAGATAATCCCTAAGTCGTAATCTGAGATCAACTCCAACCAACGTCTTTGCCTAAGGTTAAAATCTGGTTGGGTTAAGATATACTTGAGACTCTGCTGGTCGGTGTAAATCTCGCAACGTTTACCAACAAGGTAATGTCGCCATGTCTTAAGCGCATAGACTACGGCTGCAAGATCTAGATCATGTGTAGGATAATTATCCTCATGTGGATGCAACTGTCGAGATGCATAGGTAATAACATGATGATCCGGCATAAGGATGCAACCTAGTCCCTATCGTCACGCATCACAGTAGATAACAAAGTCTTTAGTGAAATCCGGTGGCACAAGTATGGGAGCAGAAGTCAGGCGTCTTTTCAGTTCCTGAAAACTATACTCACACTGTGGGGACCACTCAAAATTTTTATCTTTCTTGAGAAGTTCCGTGAGAGGTTTGGCCACTTTGGAGAAGTTCTCAACGAAGCGGCGACAATAACTGGCTAGACGAAAGAAACTCCTAACTTGTTTAACTGTTTCAGGTGGAGTCCAATCAAGAACTGCCTGAACTCTCTCGGGATTGATAGCAATGCCCTTACCAGAGATCACATGGCCGAGATAGGTCACTTCTGGTAACCAATATTCGCACTTTGAGAACTTGGCATAAAGGCAGTGCTCTATGAGTTTTTCTAGCACAAGTCTAAGATGTTCGGCATGTTCTTCCTCGTTCTTCAAGTAAATAAGGATATCATCGAGGTAAACCATGATGAACTTATCTAAGTACTCCATGAAGATCGAGTTCATCAACCGGGAGAAAGTAGCTGGAGCATTGGTTAGACCAAAGTACATGACGGTGTACTCGTACTGGCCATGACAAGTAACAAAAGCCCTCTTAGGAATGTCCCCATTTCTAATCTTGATTTGGTGGTATCGTAACCTCAAATCCATCTTTGAAAAGACCGAGGATCCAACGAGCTGATCATACAGGTCGTTGATCCTAGGGAGCGGATACTTGTTATTTATCGTGACCAAATTAACGGGACGATAATCTAAAACCATCCAGTCCATACCATCCTTCTTCTTGACGAAGAGGACGCGGCAAGCCCAGGGGGAAGAACTAGGACGGATGAAACCCTTTTGCAAGGATTCATCGAGTTTTTTCTTAAGCTCGGCTTGCTCTAAGGGTGCCATCTTGTAAGGTCTCCTAGAAATTGGGGCGGTTCCTGGGATAAGATCTATGACAAACTCTACATCTCTGTTAGGTCGAATACCTGGCAGTTCCTCAGGAAAGACATCCGGAAAGTCACGGACTACTGGGATATCTTCAAGGTCAGGAGGAGGGTTGGCATTAAGAGAATAGAGTTGGCGCTTTACAACTCTAGTGGATACAGTGACTATCTTGCCAGATGGGTGTGTAAGATGAACAGACCTAGTGTAACAATCAATCTTGGCATAATGAGCTTTCATCCAGTCCATACCCAAGATGATGTTAATATCTGTAGACTTGAGGGCTATAAGTGATGCAAGGAATACAAGTCTGTCAACAAGGATTTCATTACCATGGCTTACACTAGAAGTTTGCCATTTGGATCGAGGAGTTTGAAAGACTAGTGGAGAGGGCATATCAAAAAATGAAATGTTGTGAAAGTTAGCATAGCTTTCAGAAATGAAGGAGTGAGATGCTCCAGTGTCGAACAGAACCGATGCTAGATGACAATTGACAAGGAGTGTACCAAGAACGACATCCGGATCATCATGAGCGTCTTTAGCTGAGACGTGATGCACATGTCCACGTTCAGCGGAAGCTGACTTGACACTGATCGTCTTGCGTGATGGCTTACCATGGCCAACAGACTTCTTTGGCTGGGATGGAGCATAGTTGGTTTGAGAGCAGTCACATGCATAGTGTCCTAGCTCTCCGCATGTGAAGCCAGTCCCTGAATTAGGACGTGGACCTGCATTGACAAGCGGTCTACCAATAGGCCTGGGTGGAGCATACTGCTGAATTGGGTGAGGCGTCACATAAGAGGGCCTCGGTGAATAACCGGGTGGAAGAGCGGAGTTCGGAACCCAAATCTGGCGCTTCTGAGAACTAGGACCGAAGGAAGAACCCAAATCACGGGTGTGCTTACGGGACTCCTGTAAGTGAGTTGAGCTGTCTCCGCATTAATGGCCTTGTTCACAAGAGCTTGGAATGTATTGCAATGATGCAAGTGGAGATCACTACGCAACTTGGGGTTGAGACCCTTCTGGAACCTAGCCTGCTTCTTGGCGTCTGTGGACACCTCTTCTGTAGCATAGCGGGCGAGGTTCTCAAACTCTCTACTGTAAGCATCAACAGCCATCTTACTCTGGGTGAAACTACAGAACTCTTCTCTCTTGCGGTCAATGAGAGCCAGAGGGATGTGATGTTCGTGAAAAGCCTCAGTGAAATCTCTCTAGGTAGGTATCTGGCCAGCTGGAAGCATAGCCTCATAGTTCTGCCACCAAAGACTAGCAGGACCTTCCAAGTGATATGCAGCATAGGTGACCTTGTCACCTTCAGCTACATTCACAGACTGCAGCTTAGTAGTGATACTACGGAGCCAGTCATCTACATCCAGTGGTTCAATAGAATGATGGAAGGTAGGTGGTTTCAGACCAATGAAATCATAGATGGTTGCTGACTCTTTGCACTGGGGTGCGGTGTTCTCCTCGATACGTGCTAACAAGCGGTTAGACTCACGCTTGTTCCTCTCCATCTCTAACATGAACTCTGCCAATGAAGACTGGTCGGGAGGATCCTCATCCCAACCATCTCCGTGGTTCCGACTACGAGCAACAGAACTTTGGTTAACCGGCAACATCCTAAAGAATGAAACCAAGGAAAACAAGGATGGATTCAGCATCATCACTCAAGGTTCTGAGATATTACTAAACAGGCTACACCGGAGGTACTCGAACTGGGATATGACTCAGATCAACCCATCCTTAGAGACTACGGAGTAGTAACACATGATCCTGATAGACGGAAGAGAAAGCCTAGTTCCTTAACCCGTTAGGAAGATAGGATGACGAAGATCAGAAGGCATGTGGTAGAAGGAGTAAAAAGAGCCTTACGTTCCCTTCCACAATCAATTCCCTTATATAACTAAAGAATTTCTAGACTCAACTTCGACCAGGTTGGCTTGGAAATCCTACAGGCAGTCAGGCTCTGATACCAAAGCTGTCGGGACCCCGATTCTAAGTCACACCGATCTAGCACGTAACACCTCATATCACTTTGCGGCCTCATGCACGGTATTCCCACGGGTGTCACCTTACCATGGCCCGGGACCGTTTGCGCCTTTTGGCTCACGTATATGATAGTATCGCTAGCATCCATATGACAGAGAACCCGGGCCGACATGACTAGTCTTGAACCCAAAGTGGCACTAACTTACGGGGACAAGCATACAAGAATCAACATCGAGCATGTCAGTCAGCAGCATGCGAATCCGGGCTGTAGCACTGGGCTAATAGGGCTCTGGTGAACCGGGCTATAGCAGGCTAGGCAGGACTCCGGATGTCACTACGTGACATTTCCCCGAACGGACAGACACATGAACGAGGTGAATCACATGCCGGCCAGTCTAAGTGTTCCGGAGCGGTAGTGCTGGGCTAGCAGGGCTCCGGTAAACTGGGATGTAGTGGACTACCATGGCTCGGTGGAAGCACTAGACTACATTTCCCCATAAGAGAGGCTACCAAGGATAGACAACTAGGTTGTCGGATCCCACACATAGCAATACACATTACACGTACACATAACATGCAAGTATGTGCTGTACAACATGGCATCACAACATAACGCAAACTCATATAGATAAAGGCCCAGAAGAGCCACATAGCATTAAATACAAACAGGGGTCACATAACCCGTCATTCAGAGCATACAAGCAACGGAAGCATTACATGTCTGTGTATAGACAACTGCAACAGAAAAAGGATGAGCAGCCTGACTATCTACAAGTCCCTCCCAAGGGTACAAGATCGTAGCTGAGGTAACAAGCTACTCGTCGAAGTCCAAGCGGTACTACTAGTGAGACAGATGTCTCACCTGCAAAACATAAATAAAGAAAATGTGAGTACAAAGGTACTCAGCAAGACTTACATCAGATCCTATCATACATGCATTAGTATCAAGAAGGCAATGTGGGGTTTAGTTGCAGCAAGCCAGCTTTGACTCTGTGGCTATCCTGTTCTACGAAAACGAGAAACTTCTTGGAGGTGAGGCAGCGCACACGAGTCCACTAACTACCACATCAATACACTACTATGGATTCATTCCCGTCTCTCTACGAGAAAGCCATCCATAGCACTCACACTTGTCTTGAGCATTTTAGAGTATCCACTTTAAGTTGTCTATGTACCACGTAGGCATCCAAGAAGTCCATAACCGAGGACACGGCTATTCGAATAGATCATGATAACCCTGCAGGGATGTACTTCTTCACACATGCTCTCACCACTTATCGCCGTTTACACGACGTGTACTCGGCAACCTTCGAGCGGAAGCACAGCGAGGGTGTCAGCCACGACCTGACTAACCACGCAAGTCTCTCATCCAGGTTTATCGCCTATTCGGGTTCAATCAGCAACGAGATCCGGCCGGGGTGTCGCTCACGGCCCCAAACGATGTGAGCAGGATTCCCAAGCCCACCATCCGGGTGCCACTTGGTACACCGTGCCACTGTGCCTAGTCTGTCCCAAGCCCACCTAGTCGGGTGCCACTTGGTAGACTACTAACACTACCCACAAACACCAGAAACTATTTGCAACTCCTGGAGAGAGATCAAGTTGGCTAATAAGTCGAGAGAGCTTGGAGCGCCCGGAGCCCAATGTGTGGTAGTAACTAGTCAGTGGACAACTTACACAGAACTCAGTTCTTAAGGAAGGTCCCATTGTGAAAACCCACCATGTACTCCTACATGGCCTCTCACCGCTACCTTTACCAAATCGTGTTCACACGCTTAATTCTTAGCACCAGAACATGTTGTAACACTCCAATTCATTCCCGATGAATCAGACCTGACACAACTCTAAGCAATAGCAGGCATGGCATGGTAGGAATCACAACATGGCTCAATCAACTCCTACACATGCTAGTGGGTTTTAACTATTTACTGTGGTAATGACAGGTCATGCAGTGGAATGGGTTCAACTACCACAGCATAAAGTAGCAGTTGAATCGTTGTTGTCCTAATGCAATAAAAGAGAGTAGGAGCGAGAGGGTAGAAATTGGGGTGGTTCCTGGGATAAGATCTATGACAAACTCTACATCTCTGTCAGGTGGAATACCTGGCAGTTCCTCAGGAAAGACATCCGGAAAGTCACGGACTACCGGGATATCTTCAAGGTCAGGAATAGGGTAGGCATTAAGAGAATAGAGTTGGCGCTTTGCAACTCTAGTGGATACAGTGACTATCTTGCCAGATGGGTGTGTAATATGAATAGACCTAGTGTAACAAACAATCTTGGCATAATGAGCTTTCATCCAGTCCATACCCAAGATGATGTTAATATCTGTAAACTTGAGGGCTATAAGTGATGCAAGGAATACAAGTCTGTCAACAAGGATTTCATTACCATGGCTTACACTAGAAGTTTTCCATTTGGATCAAGGAGTTTGAATGACTAGTGGAGAGGGCATATCACAAAATGAAATTTTGTGCAAGTTAGCATAGCTTTCAGAAATGAAGGAGTGAGATGCTCCTCTGCCGAACAGAACCGATGCTGGATGACAATTGACAAGGAGTGTACCAAGAACGACATCCGGATCATCATGAGTCTCTTTAGCTGACACGTGATGCACATGTTCACGTTCAGTGGTAGCTGACTTGACACTGATCATCTTGCGTGATGGCTTACCACGGCCAACAGACTTCTTAGGCTGGGGTGGAGCATAGTTGGTTTGAGAGCAGACACGTGCATAGTGTCCTGGCTCTCTTCATGTGAAGCAAGTCCTTGAAGTAGGACATGGACCTGCATTGACAAGCGGTCTACCAATAGGCCTGGGTGGAGCATACTGCTGAACTGGCATAGGCGCCACATAAGAGGGCCTTGGTGAATAACCGGGTGGAAGAGCGGAGTTCGGAACCCAAATCCGGCGCTTCTGAGAACTAGGACCGGAGGAAGAACCCAAATCACGGGTGTGCTTACGAGACTCCTCGTAAGTGAGTTGAGATGTCTCCACATTAATGGCCTTGTTCACAAGAGCCTCGAATGTATTGCAATGATGCAAGTGGAGATCATGACGCAACTTGGGGTTGAGACCCTTCCGGAACCTAGCCTCCTTCTTGGCGTCTGTGGACACCTCTTCTGTAGCATAGCGGGCGAGGTTCTCAAACTCTCTACTGTAAGCATCAACAACCATCTTACTTTGGGTGAAACTACAAAACTCTTCTCTCTTGCGGTCAATGAGAACCAGAGGGATGTGATGTTCGCGAAAAGCCTCAGTGAAATCTCTCCAGGTAGGTATCTGGCCAGCTGGAAGCATAGCCTCATAGTTCTGCCACCAATGACTAGCAGGACCTTCCAAGTGATATGCAGCATAGGTGACCTTGTCACCTTCAGCTAGGTTCGCAGACCGTGGATTAATAGTGATACTACGGAGCCAGTCATCTGCATCGAGTGGTTCAATAGAATGATGGAAGGTAGGTGGTTTCAGACCAATGAAATCATAGATGGTCGCTAACTCTTTGCACTGGGGTGTGGTGTTCTCCTCGATACGTGCTAACAAGCGGTTAGACTCACGCTTGCTCCTCTCCATCTCTAACATGAACTCTACCAATGAAGACTAGTCGGGAGGATCCTCATCCCTACCATCTCCGTGATTCCTACTATGAGCAACAGAACTTCGGTTAACCGGCAACATCCTGAAGAATGAAACCAAGGAAAACAAGGATGGATTCAGCATCATCACTCAAGGTTCTGAGATGTTACTAAACAGGCTACACCAGAAGTACTCGAACTGGGATATGACTCAGATCAACCCATCCTTAGACACTATGGAGTAGTAACATGTGATCCTGATAGACGGAAGAGAAAGCCTAGTTCCTTAACCCCGTAGGAAGATAGGATGACACAGATCAGAAGGCATGAGGTAGAAGGAGTAAAAAGAACCTTACATTCATTTCCACAATCAATTCCCTTATATAACTAAAGAATTTCTAGACTCAACTTCGACTAGGTTGGCTTGGAAATCCTACAGGCAGTCAGGCTCTGATACCAAAGCTGTCAGGAGCCTGATTCTAAGTCACACCGATCTAGCATGTAACACCTCATATCACTTTGCGATCTCATGCACAGTATTCCCACGGGTGTCACCTTACCATGGCCCGGGACCGTTTGCGCCTTTTGGCTCACGTATATGATAGTATCGCTAGCATCCATATGACAGAGAACCCGGGCCGACATGACTAGTCGTGAACACAAAGTGGCACTAACTTATGGGGACATGCATACATGAATCAACATCGAGCATGTCGGTCAGCAGCGTGCGAATCCGGGCTGTAGCACGGGGCTAACAGGACTCCGGTGAACCGGGCTGTAGCAGGCTAGGCAGTTCTTCGGATGTCGCCGCCTGACATTTCCCCGAAGGGACAGACACAGGAACGAGGTGAATCACATGCTGGCCAGTCTAAGTGTTCCGCAGCAGTAGTGTTGGGCTAGCAGGACTCCGGTAAACTGGGCTGTAGCAGACTACCGTGGCTTGGTGGAAGCAATAGACTACATTTCCCCATAAGAGAGGCTACCAAGGATAGACAACTAGGTTGTCGGATCCAACACATAGCAATACACATTACACGTACACATAACATGCAAGTATGTGCTGTACAACATGGCATCACAACATAACGCAAACTCATATAGATAAAGGCCCAGAAGAGCCACATAGCATTAAATACAAACATGGGTCACATAACCCGTCATTCAGAGCATACAAGCAACGGAAGCATTACATGTCTGAGTACATACAACTACCAAAGAAAAAGGATGAGAAGCCTGACTATCTACAAGTCCCTCCCAAGGGTACAAGATCGTAGCTGAGGTAACAAGCTACTCGTCGAAGTCCAAGCGGTACTACTAGTGAGACAGATGTCTCACCTGCAAAACATAAATAAAGAAAATGTGAGTACAAAGGTACTCAGCAAGACTTACATCAGATCCTATCATACATGCATTAGTATCAAGAAGGCAATGTGGGGTTTAGTTGCAGCAAGCCAGCTTTGACTCTGTGGCTATCCTGTCCTGCGAAAACGAGAAACTTCTTTGAGGTGAGGTAGCGCACACGAGTCCACTAACCACCACATCAATACACTACTATGGATTCATCCCCGTCTCTCTACGAGAAAGCCATCTATAGCACTCACACTTGTCTTGAGCATTTTAGAGTATCCACTTTAAGTTGTCTATGTACCACGTAAGCATCCAAGAAGTCCATAACCGAGGACACGGCTATTCGAATAGATCATGATAACCCTGAAGGGATGTACTTCTTCACACATGCTCTCACCACTTGTCGCCGTTTACACGACGTGTACTCGGAAACCTTCAAGTGGAAGCCCAGCGAGGATGTCGTCCACGACCTGACTAACCACGCAAGTCTCTCATCCAGGTTTATCGCCTATTCGTGTTCCATCCGCATGGAGATCCAGCCGGGGTGTCGCTCACGGCCGCAAACGATGTGAGCAGGGTTCCCAAGCCCACCATTCGGGTGCCACTTGGTACACCGTGCCACTGTGCCTAGTCTGTGCCAAGCCCACCTGGCCGGGTGCCACTTGGTAGACTACTAACACTACATATAAACACCAGAAACTATTTGCAACTCCTGGACAGAGATCAAGTTGGCTAATAAGTCGAGAGAGCTTGGAGCGTCCGGAGCCCAATGTGTGGTAGTAACTAGTCATTGGACAACTTACACAGAACTAAGTTCTTAAGGACGGTCCCAATGAGAAAACCCACCATGTACTCCTACATGGCCTCTCACCGCTACCTTTACCAAATCATGTTCGCACGCTTAATTCATAGCACCAGAATATATCGTAACACTCCATTTCATTCCCGATGAAACAGACCTGACACAACTCTAAGCAATAGCAGGCATGGCATGGTAGGAGTCACAACATGGCTCAATCAACTCTTACACATGCTAGTGGGTTTTAACTATTTACTGTGGCAATGACAAGTCATGCAGAGGAATGGGTTCAACTACCGCAGCATAAAGTAGCAGTTTAATCGTTGTTGTAAAAGAGATCAGGAGCAAGAGGGTAGGATTGTATCAAAATGAACAAGGGGGTTTGCTTGCCTGGTAGATCAACAGGGGGGGCACTGCTCCTCTGACAGGTACTCTGGATCGGTCTCCGGAGCAGGACCTATCGAGAAGGAACGGTGTTCACAATCAAACTAAAGCATATGCAACAGTATGATGCATGAATATGGCATGAATATGTGATGTGTTTTGAGCTAATGCATTTTGCATTCAACTTGGAAGAGGTCCATTTGAACCAAAGGTTCAAATGCAACTCTAATTTAAATCCCTTTAAATGCCGTAAGTGTGTTTCCATATATAAAACATGTATAGGTTGGTTTTTCATGCATGAAAATGGTACAGATGGATAGATTGAATTTTTCTAATCATTTTTCATATATAAATTCTTTCAATCTGAGCTACGGTTGAATTCCTATGAATTTTTGAAGTTTATATCATTTTTTGGAATTTCCTAATTTATTTTTAAACCAGAAAATGATATATTGCGTCAGCATGATAGAGGCATGATGTCAGCGAGTCAAACGTGGCTGACCAGGTCAAACCTGACGTGTGGGGTCCACACGTCAGTGTCATAGTTAGTTAACAGGGTTAGTTAGCTATTAAACTAATCCTAACAAAAAATTAGCAGGGACGGGCCCCACATTTCATTGACCCAGAAGGGTCAAAGCTGGGTCAGCATGGGGGGTTAGACCCGGTCAATCTCGCCGGTGTTAAGCCCCCGGCGAGGCAGAACGCGGCGGAGGGCTCGGGATCGTCGCTCCGGCGACCATTTGGACGGCGGAGACCACCTACGCGAAGCCCAGGCTCGCGCGCATCCAGGGGAGGTGACGGGAGGATGTGGGGTGGCCGAAGCTCGCCGGAGCGGAGCTCGGGGCGGTGACCGGAGCACAGCTACGGGCAGGAGCGTGCTGCAGGGCATGGGAAGGCCACCCTCGTGGCACCAGGAGCACGACTTGGTGCTCGGGGGCGGCTGGGTCGGCTCTGGCCACGGTGGCTCCATGATCGGCGGTGAGGAGCTACGTCCGTGGTGGGGAAAAGGAGCTACGACGTGAGAACAGAGGAACGAAAAGAGGGGAACGGAGCAGAAGCTCACTGCGGACTCGACGGCGAGCTCGGGGACGCATTGGAGATGGCGGGGAGGCGAAGACGATCTCCGGTGGCTGGGGATGAAGACGACGTTGATGGAGACGCTCTAGGGCCTCCCAAGGCACGTGTCTTAACGGAGAGATGGCCGGCAATGTGGCGGAGCTTGCAGACACGGAGAGAGGGCGAGGGGGAGGCGGTGAGCGTGACAACGGCGAGCGGCGGCGATGAAGCCGTTCGGGGGGGGTTAGATAGAGAGGTCCAGGGGAGGGGATGAGCATGGGGGAGAGTGGGAGAGGGTCGTGGGGAGTGCGTGGTGTCGCCTAGACGCATCTGGGATGAAGCAGGTAGGGAGGAGGTGGCCGGGGCGCGAGCGCGCGCTAGCCACGCGCTCGTCCTCCTGGCACGAGCTAGGAGATGACTAGAGCGGCCAGTTGGCTGGGCCGGCCTGCTGGGCCGCACAGTGCCAGGCCACAGGTAAGGTCCAGGTAAGTGTTTTCCTTTTTGTTTCCTTTTCTATTTTTTTGACATTTGTTTGGTTTAATAAAAAATACTAAACCATTTTATTTTTTATGCCAATTTTTGCAGGGGCTAGTGGTATTATTCCAGAGCTCCTCAACTACTGGCATAATTTTGGAGAATATTATATATATATAACAATATATATCCAAAGAAAATAATTACTGCATTAATTCCAAATGCCCAAAATAAATACTTATGAGCTCCTGAAAATGTTGGTTTGATTTTTATCTCTGTCCAAGATTTTCAGAGAGCAACATGAGCATTTTCTTGGACCTTTTTGGAGCAATTTTTTTATTTGGGTCATTTCCAGAATGATTTTGAGGGTTTCACAAATCCCCATTTCAAATTTCAATGAAATTTAAACATGATGCAAACATGAAGGCTAGCATAGGTCATACCAGAACTAGGGATGTGACATCGATGTAGCTTGCTTCGCACTCCGGGTACTCTATCGCAATCAAACAAGCATCCAATAAGCAATCAAACAAGGGAATGGTAAAGCATGAGTAAGAAGATCTAACCAGAAAGTTCTACTTAAGAACTCCGGTTTGCAAAAAGAATCAAATCAAATGGAGAAACGAAACTCAAACTGCGAAAGAGACAAGATCCGATTACTAATCTGGACTAAAGTCAAATTTTACAGTAGCAAAAACTTGTTCATGTTGGTTGAACGGGAAGAGGGTTTCGAGACGAAACTCTAGGCGCTTGAATCGCCTGATTCCGATAAACGAGCGAAAAGTTATACTAAAATGAAAATATGATGACAAATCACGATCGAAAATAATCGCGAAAAATCCAAGAAAAAGAAAAACTGACAAACAGGCTAACGAACGAACGTTCGCTGTCTGTGGCTAAAGGGTTAAAATCGTTCGTTAAAACGAATGTAAAAACGGGCGTTTGTTAAATAACTAAACCAAAAAAATAAACCGAACCAGATCTAAAAACGGATCTAGGGTTCCGAAAAAACCGGTTTTCTCACGAAAGTGGAGGCGGCTACCTCGGGTCCGGCGGGGTCCGGCGATGCGGCTCTGGCGACGGCGCGTGGTGGCGGGCGGTGCGACGGCGGCACGTGTCGGCGGCGGCGGCGCGGCGGTGTGGCGGCTAGGGTTATGCGCGAGGTGCAGGTGGGCTTCAGCGGGTGGCTGTGGGCTTCGGCGGCTCGGGGGCGGTGGCTTATAAAGGCCCCCCGGGTAGAGTCCTGATCGGGTATGGCCCGGAATCGGTTGACTTTTTTTTAATAATTCCGATGTGTAGAAAAAGAAAGAAAATAAATACTAAACTGACTCCGAAAATCTCGAAATAAATTTTCCCCGCCCTCTAAAAATAAGCCGAACAAGGTGAACATTTATTTGGGCCTAAAATGTAATCATGAAAAACGCATATTTTTCCTAATTCAAATAAAATAGCGATAAAACTCCAAATAAAAATCTTATTTGATTTTCATATTAAATCTTCGATATTTCTCTATTTTTGAGGAAGTCATTTTATCCTCTCTCTTTTATTTTTATAAAATAAATATTCGAAGAGAAAATAATTTAAATCAAACGATCCTCTTTTCAAAATTCAAGAAAACTCGAATATGAAAATAATGAAATCCCCAACTCTCTCCGCATGTCCTTGAGTTGCGTGGAATTTCTAGGATCAAGCCAAAATGCAATAAAATATGATATGCAATGATGATCTAATGTATAACATTCCAAATTGAAAATTTGGGATGTGACAAACTCCTACAAGCATATATTCCTCCCTCATAATAATTTTCATTAGCATCATGAATGAATTCAACAGTATTGCTATCACACAAAGCATTCTTTTCATGATCCACAAGCATGGAAATTTTACTACTCTCCACATAAGCAAATTTATTCTCATGAATAGTAGTGGGAGCAAACTCAATAAAATAACTATCATGTGAGGCATAATCCAATTGAAAATTAAAATCAAGATGACAAGTTTCATGGTTATCATTATTCTTTATAACATACATGTCATCACAATAATCATCATAGATAGCAACATTGTTCTCATAATCAATCGGAACCTCTTACGAAATAGTGGAATCATTAGTAAATAAACTCATGACCTCTCCAAATCCACTTTCATAAATATTACAATATTCAATACCCTCCAAACTAGTGGGATCCTTACCTAGAGTTGACACTCTTCCAAAACCACTTTCAATGATAATTTTATTCATACTCGATAATTGTTTAGGAAGAAAGGTGGGATGCCAACCAGGGCATCCCCAACCTTAGATGCTTGAGTATCCTTGAAATATTTATTTGGAGTGCCTTGGGCATCCCCAAGCTTGAACTCTTGCATCTCCTTATTCTTCTCATATCGGTAACTCCTCGTTCTTCAAACACTTCATGCACACAAAACTTAATAGAAACTTTGTGAGATCCGTCAGTATAATAAAGTAAATCACTACCATTATGTACTGTTGTAAACTCATTGCAATTTCATATTAGCATTATATCTACTGTATTCCAACTTCACCATGGTTCATACCCCCCCCCCCCCGATACTACCCATAGATTCATCAAAATAAGTGAACAACATATAGAACAGAATATGTCAAGAACAGGACAGTCTGTAGCAATCTGAAACTATCATATACTTTTGTAACTTCAAAAATTCTAAAAACTTAGGACAATCTAATATTTTTTCAGAGAATTAATTTGTAAAACTTTCATGATTTTATCATGCTCCAGTAAAAAATGAAAATTAAAAGACTGCAACAAAAATTTCTGTTTTTCTGCTGCACACACCAAACAAGCAATTTAAGCATCCTAAAGCCAAACCATGACACATTATTTTTATAATACAATGAATATATACAATGGAATACTTACTTTTGAGAAACTTCCATGAAAAATTCTACATTGTTTCCATGAGCATGAACACAAGTGTTCAAGGTCGACTCTCACTTCTCCAATGCATAACCTTCCAATCACTTCTCTTTTTGAAAAAAAGTTTTTAGGCATAAGAGGCAAGTAATTTTTTTTGTATTTTGCATTTTGTAATTTTTTTTGTTTCACCCACAACTAAACAAGAACAAAAGGGAAAACAATATCTACTTAGTGAAGAAAGCAAACAAGCATACATGAAAATATCAACCCCACGCTATTGCTCCCCGTCAACAGCGCAAGAAAAGAGCTTGATAATCTTCAAGTGCAAGGAATCATCATATCAATTTTCAAAGATGGAAGTGATATGTAGGGAGTGTCGAACCCACAAGGAGCTAAAGGTAATATCAATATTCTCTCAAGTCCTATCTCCCACTGGTACGACTTTGTGTACACAAGACGTTTGCTTCCAACTAGGAACGAGAAATAAAACTACGTTGTGGGTATGAAGAGGATAACTTTGCATGATATCGGAGAACTAAAATATGAAAGTAGGTACTGTTAATATAAAGTTACAATATATTACTCTAAATTATAAATAGCAAGTGTGGAATAATGATGGATCAGTGTGTGGTATTATCCTAGGCAATTGTTGACAAGATCGGTAATCATCATTGCAATTTCATATGAGGGAGAGGCATAAGCTAACATACTTTCTCTTCTTGGATCATATGCACTTATGATTGGAACTCTAGCAAGCATCCGCAACTACTAAAGATCATTAAGGTAAAACCCAACCATAGCATTAACGTATCAAGTCCCCTTTATCCCATACGCAACAGCCCCCTTACTCGGGTTTATGCTTCTGTCACTCAGGCAACCCGCTATAAGTGTCGTGGAAGTGTCACGGCAGATGTCCTCATGGAAGGACCTAGTTGTGGAGCCATTGCAACGAGGTTAGCTTAAAAGGGGTTAAACGGGACAAGGGACACGGAGAGTTTATACTGGTTCGGCCCCTTGCGGTGAAGGTAAAGGCCTACTCCAGTTAAGGTGGTATTGCTAGAGTTTTGATTACCAGGGAGCAAACACGCTTTTCCTGGCTCTCGATTTGATCTTTCTTGACCTAAGCCGCTGCTGGGTTGTCCCCTTATATACAAGGGTTGACGCCCTGTGGCCTACAGCGTCCCGGCCGGCTCATACAACGTGTCCGGCTCGGTGACGTATCTTACATGCCTTATATTACAAGTCTACTCATACATGGCGGTTTACACTTACGGGCCTTACGCCGTGTCTGGGCTTGGGCCTCTTACGGGCCTATCTATGAATCGCCGTCTGGTATACTCTCTTGGGCTTCTAGGATGAACCGTCATTGCGGTTGACCCGACCCCTCCTGGGTGGTCATACCTGATAGTCATATCCCCAACATTAGGCCCCAGGTTGATTTGAACTTGTTCAGGTCAATCTTCAACAATAAAAAAATCCTTCTTCCTATATTGTGAAGCATTATAACTGGCCATGACGCCATCTTTGAAAATTTTGGAACCCACCGCGACGTCATATTTAACGTATCTTTTATCCTTAATGACCTTCCGAGAATCAAGGCGTTCAATTAGCTGGATAATCATCATTTGGCCTCCTCATTTTTCGCGCCTGCCTGTTACTCTTTTCCCTATGAATAGGGTCAAACCACCACTTTCTCATTCCGCTCTCTTCTCCTTCTCGTCTTCTTCTTCCTCATGAATTCCTCCACCGTCGACCTCCGTCCCTTCATCAACTGCGGCCGCTGCATCGCCCTGAACGGTCCAGAAACGCTGTGGCACTCCTCCGCTGCCAACAAGCATCAGTAAGTCTCCCCCTTTCCTTTTCATGATCTGTTCTTTAGGGTTTCGGTGTTCGTCGGTGTTCATCACTGCTCCTTCTTCTTTCTAGATCACATAGTTTTGATCTGAAAATAATGTAGGTATTGTGCGGTAGCAGTCTTAGCACCCGCTTTTGATATTAGAACATATCCTCATTGTGATAGATCATTTCTAGGGCACCTCCACTTTTTTGCTGCCGCCTCTATAGATTTAGAATTTATTTCCTTTTTCTGAACAGCTGTAGATCCGAATTTATAGCTTTAACCTGTACAACATGTTCGTCCCCATACTTAGCAAATTTCTATCTTGGTAGATCTTGAATATCTTTAGTCATGGCAGTTTACTTTGCCGGCTTATCATTACTTCATGTATCATTAGCCCTCGCTTAAACCGCCATTCTGGTCATACACTGCAACTGTTAACTTGTGATTTCACCAACTAATTTGAGCCCACAAATTATTCCCTTTCTTTAGGTTGTCCTTTCACCATGCCGCCAAAGACAGTTACTACATGTAATCGGGCCCCCTCCATCGTCACTGAGGGTACTTTAAAAGATTTTTTCACGGTTGGATATTTGCCAGAGAAAAGCGTCATGCATTACAATGCTCCTGACCCGGGCGAAGAGAGACCTAAACCAAAGGATGGTGAAGTCATTGTATTCACTGATCATATGAACTAGGGCTTCTCGCCGCCCGGCTCTAAGTTCTTTAGGGATGTTCTACACTTCTTCAAACTCCATCCGCAAGACATTGGACCCAACTCCGTGTCAAACATCTGTAACTTTCAAGTTTTTTGTGAAGTATACCTTCAAGAAGAGCCTGGTGTTGAGCTTTTCAGGGAATACTTCTATTTGAACCGAAAAAATGAGTTCACGAACGGGCCCAGCTTGGAACTTGGTAGAATTTCAATTCAACGCAGAAGAGACGCCATCTTCCCCAAAGAATGGAATCAAACATGGTTCTACTGCAAAGATATCTCGGCGTCTGATGAAAATCCATTGCCGGGTTATCGTGCTGAACATCTCGACTCAAGTTATCAACTCCCTGAGAAACTTACTACCACCGAACGCAAGAAACTCGTCCCTGCAATCAGAAAAGTCCAAGCCTTGCTAGGAAACGGTAAACCAGAGTTGATTTAATCCGCTACTGGGTTGCATGGTGGATCGTAGCCTTAAGCCGCTGATCTGGCTTGATGTGTACTTATACCGAAGGAACAGAAGATCAATTACGCCATAGATCTATGCGTCTGACTGAAGAAGGCATTATTGAAATGGCAACAACACTTGTAAATAGCAAATTCGAAGACTGCAACAAAGTGGGTCTGAATCCTTTCTGCAAGCTTAACCTGCCGCCAGACGTAAGTCTCTTGATTTCCCTTACTTTACTTCATCACCCAAATGTTACGTGAACTCAAATATGTTACTCGCAGGCTAAATCTGATTTCTGGAAGGCAAAATACGACCACAAAGCTGCCAAAAAGGCTAGGTCTGCCGCGAAAGCCGCCAAAAAGACCAGCAAGAGACCTAGGAAGAAATCAAGCGCCTCTGATCTGCTTAATCTGGACGATACCTCTGAGTCGGAGGTAGCCCTTGACTCTCTTGGCTTGTTTTTCAACCACCTTATTGACACTAACTATTGCCAAGATGACACGAGAACTAGCCAAGCAGTTGAAGAAGAGGTAACTATTATTTCCTCCGACTCAGAACCTTTACCATGGCAGAAACCTCAGCGAGTAACTCGGAAAGTAAGGTTTTCACACCCACTGGCTTATTTAGATCCTCACTTTCTTTTGAAACGAGAACAACACGAGAGCCACCACCAGACCCGGACTAGTGGAGGTGAAGATTTATCCTCCGGTTTACCAAACACTCGTCAAAAATGCCAAAATGAGGTTCCTTTTGTCCTTAATTTTTTTATTTACTTGCGGGTTTCTTTGGTTAACTACTCAATTCCTTTGATTCAATTTTGCAGGAGATTTCCCATTCTTCCTCTGGCGATTCATCACAGACTCAGCTGCCGGCTTTCAAGACTGCCCCTAGGTCAGAATTTATTATCTTTCTTCTGTACCTTTATATCTTCACCATTATGATGGCTTATCCAAATTCTTTTCAGTGGCCAAGAGAACCCGACAAGAAGGCAAAGATGACAAAAATGGCCGAAGATCCTAAAGTTGTTGAACTAGAATAGCGAGCCTCGGCACCAAAAGATCCTGCTTCCAATACTCAAACTAAGATGCCTGAGTTGTCTGTTGATGAAACCAACATTGACCCGTCAACTACTGAACCATCAAGCTCACTTAACCCCGCCAGACACTCATGTTGATGACATTCAGATCACTCGCACTGGCTTTACTGAACCGGGGAATCCAACTGTATTAGCTAGACATTCTACCAAATAAGAGGTTATGGAGAGACGGAAAGTGAGGTTTGATGTCTCCCACTATGCTCAATTGAGTAATAGTGAAGTATTATATGGTTATCTCAATCAAGTACACTCCAGCCGTGACTTGGAAATTGAAATGGTTAAATAGATGCACCAGAAGTAGGAGGTACGTCATCTGGCTTACATAAGTTATGTATCCTGCCAGCCCCCAAGTCTTCTTATTATGATAAGATTGAATAGTTTGTAGACTTCAAAAACTTACAATCTTCTGTTCTAGACTCCATGCGTGTCCGGTTTCAAACTGAACCGGATGCTGATAATAGCATAATTTTGCATTTGTAGTCCCCAAGGGCCGGTTTAATCAGTATGAATGAGTCGGTCCTATTGATCATTGTGTAAAAAAGTAGAACTTAACTGCATAGCCCCCATGAGTCGGCTGAGACTGTTGACAGCACACCCGACTCATCCTTAGGAAGATACATGCAATATGCATTAGCCCCCAAGTGCTAAGTGTTGTTACTTGCAAAGTGCTTGGGACTTTTAGTTGTAAAAGCCATTTCCGTTGAAAAATTACGTTGATAGACATTAGCCCCCAAGTTCCAGGTGTTGTTGCTTGCAAAGGACTTGGGACTTATATTGTTGTAATCCGCCATGAAATATGTTTGACAAATTTGTGTTGTATGCAGGCTGCTACTATTAAACTAGAGTCTCAACTGAACGATGCCAAGACCCGACTGGCGGCTCAAGAAAATGAGACCCGGAAAGCTGAGTCAAAATTCCACTTTAGTGTGTCTGAGTCAGAAAAATTGAAGACCAGCTTTAGTAAGGATAAAAAGGCTTGGGATGAAGAAAAGACTGCCTTGATGCAGCGTGCTGAGAAGGCAGACGCCACTCTTCAGGGGGTGACCACTGAGCTCTCTAGTTTAAAACATCGTGTGTCTCAGATGGTTTCTGCTATCTTCGGTGAGTCGCCTTGTTACTTATCCAAAGTGAGTATTTTTCGTCATAATGTAAATCTCCATTTAATCAATTTGTAACTTACTCGGGTCCCAGGAGCAGCAACATTAGCCAAGACACACTAGTGAAGCTCAAGGCGATTTATACTCTCGTGGAGAAATTATATACTTGAGCTCAGCGGACTCTTGCTACTATCGCCCCATCGAATCAAGGACCAAACCTGTTAAGTGATGTTTTGAAGAAATTTTCCATCTTGCCCACCAGACTTCAAGAAATGAAACGGTCTTGTGCTAGAGTCGGAGCTGTAACAGCCTTGAGCCATGCCAAAGCATGGGTACCAAAATTAGACCCGGAAGATGGAACCTCCTTCGACCAGCAAGACTTTGCCACCTGTGTCAAAGAGATTCGTCCTCATGCAACAGTCATCGCTGAAGAAACCAATCTTTCCAAATATCAGTCGGCTTATGATGAGGATAATCAGAAGATGCTGACACCTGCATATAAAGTGACGGACTTAATTCCACCGATTCGTAAGCACACTTTCGCCCCTAATATTGACCTGTCCAATCTGATTGACAACGAGGCTGAATTCTTCGCCTTGCGCGGCTTTGACTAGTCCAAACCAAACTTCCAGACGGCAAGGGATGAACCGGAGGCCTCCCATCAGCAAGATCAAGAAGAGTGAATCGCCAGGCGGTTAACGACTTTAAGTTGTGATAGAACACTTGACCTTATGTTGGCTCATGGAGCTAATAGAGTAGTTAAAACTTGAATCGGCCGTGCCATCGTGCACGTTTACTGTTTTCCGTAACACTGATGATCCACCGGCTTAAAGGACCATTCTTTGTATGATAATCTTTGACTTATGCAGATGTGAATTATTATGATCCTGCACATAAAGAAAAAACACAAGGGCCCTAGCGGCTTACCACCGGGCGGGTCATGATATCCAATGAAAGCCGCTGGGGACAAATAGTCCATAACCAGGGACGGTCTAATAACTGCGAAGAAAACAACATACTTGTGATATATATACTTAAACTACCGGCTTATCAGCTTCGTGCAATTTAGGGGTGTTAGAGCTATAACTTCAACCATGGTATTCATTACACCTTGGCGATTTAGAGGCTATCCTCCTGACGGGTTGTATAAACCCAAACCGTGCTTCCAATGTGAGCTGTAAATAGGGTAGCTGGGCCCGACTTAGAAAACCAGAAAATAGCGAAAAAATTCAAACGTGAATAAGAAATCAAAATAAATTCAGGGCTTTAGTAGACTGTCAAAGTAAAGTGTCATCTTCAATGAAACTAGCAAGAGCCACTTGATTGTTCGTGCTGCCATGATCCCGAGTCACAGTGTGCCCAATCGATATTTGAACCCTAGATAAGTCTGATCTTGCTTAAAGACATATGAGGAGTACACGGGGCCAGAGCAACAGTATCATGGGCCGATTTATCCAAGTTTCAAGGAAGGCGGCTTAAGAAGCCTAGATCCATCTGACCGTGTAAACCATACTCTCGCATGACAAGCTGCCATTTGAACCTTAATCGAGCTCAGATCTTGGTCGAATATGCCGTAAAGAATGATCGTTAAGAGTTCGGCAAGTCAATCAGGATGACCTGATGGAGTTGAAGTGTTGGTGTTACAGGTAGGACGACCCGGTCAGAGTTTGTTCTCTTCGGTCGAATACACCTATGTTTGAACAAACCTGGTCAAGTGGATAGTAATGCTATGTTCTCTTCGGTCAAATACGCCTATGTTTGAACAGGAAGCCCCCAAGTGACATACTTACAAACGTGGCGTTGAGCCGATCAAGAGGGTACTAACAGCTATGTTCTCTTTGGTGAATATACCTATGTTTGAACAGGAAGCCCCCTAGTGACCATATAACCTTTTGGCCTTGCGCCGATCACGTGGGTACTGACAGCTATGCTCGATGGGCAGGAAGCCCCCAAGTGATCATATAGGTTTTGGCATTGCGCCGGATCAAGAGGGTACTGACAGCTATGCTCAATGAGCAGGAAGCCCCCAAGTGATCGTATAAGTTTTGGCATTGTGCCAGATCAAGAGGGTACTGATAGCTATGCTCAATGAGTAGGAAGCCCCCAAGTGATCATCAGGGACCTATGTTTGAGTTGTGCTCTGCATCCAACTCTCTTTGGTCCTGGAAGTTGTGGGCGTCAAGCCTCTTAAATGATGATTAACACTTGGCTTTGAATAAGTAAAACGACAGAGGCCCTGAATTGTCAGGGATGCCGGCTTTATTATACTGCTTATAATATATACGTTAGTTAACTATGTACATCATGAGAGCTGGAGGCTCAAGTATAGTAGGTCCGAAGATGAGCAATGTTCCACGGCCACGGGTCTCCTCCTCCGATGTGCATGAGTCCTTGTTGTCTCGAACATCGATAAGGTAGTATGACCCATTATGTAGATTCTTGCTGACCACAAAAGGTCTTTCCCAAGGTGGTGATAACTTGTGCATATCTGTCTGATCTTGGATGAGCCGGAGCACTAAGTCGCCTTCTTGATCGGTTCTGGTTTTGACTCGGTGGTTGTGATAATTCCTTAGGTCTTGCTGGTAAATCGCCGAACGTGCCGCCGCGAGGTCACGCTCCTCATCCAATAAGTCAAGTGCGTCTTGACGTGCCTTTTCATTGTCATCCTCAACATAAGCCGCCACCCGGGGTGAATCGTGACAGATGTCACTATGGAGAACCGCCTCTGCCCCATAAACCATGAAGAAGGGTGTGTAACCCGTAGACCTGTTGGTGGTTGCGTTGATGCTCCATAACACTGAAGGTTACTCCTCCACCCAACAACCCATCGTTCTTTGTAAAGGAACCATAAGTCGGGGCTTGATACCTCGCAGAATCTCCTGATTCGCTCGTTATGCCTGCCCATTGGATTGAGGGTGAGCTACAGAGTAAAAATCAAGCCGGATATGCTCCCGTTGACAAAAATTTTCCATAGAACCTTTAGAAAGATTAGTGCCATTATCCGTTAGGATGTTGTGCGGAAAGCCAAAACGGAAGATCACCTTCTTCATGAATTGAACCACCGTTGCCGCATCACATTTACTAACCGGTTCTTCTTCAATCCACTTAGTAAACTTATCAACCTCCACCAAGAGGTGGGTCTTATCATCATTGGACCTTTTGAAAGGCCCAAACATATCAAGCCCCCAAGTTGCAAACGGCCAAGTAATTGGAATCATCCTCAATTCTTGAGCCGGCACATGAGCTCGTCGTGCAAATTTCTGATAGCCGTCACATCTACTTACTAAATCCTCAGCATCAACATGAGCCTTTAGCCAATAAAACCGATGATGGAAAGCCTTGGCTACTAGAGATTTTGACCTCGCATGATGACCACAATCTCCTTCGTGGATTTCTCGTAAAATCTCATAGCCTTGTTCAGGAGAGATGCAACGTTGAAATGCTCCTGAAACGCTGTGATGGTGCAACTCTCCATTGACAATCGTCATTGACTTAGACCGCCAGGTTATCTTGTCGGCGTCCTGGGAACGGGGGTCCCTAGACTTGCCTGCCTGCGGCCCACTACATGGCTAAGTCAGCAGGCCGTACGACCCATCTTCATCAACAAGGCATCCAAGAACCTCGCGAGGGGCCAAGCCTCGCGAGGAGGACGACATGAGACCTCCTCTGGAGCGGCCTAGTCAGGCAGGCTCACGAGGAGCAGAGATATCAAGGAGAGGCGGACCTCACGAGGCTCTCGTGACGTGAGCCATGACAATCGACACCAGGCGAGGAGTACCGAGGCATCAGGCAAAGGTTGCCATTTATTGCAACAAGACCAAGACCAGAAGGACGACAAGATGGAGGTCATCGTGGATCCCAAGACGGCGTCACCACCAGAGCCTTTCGCAGGGGCATACCACGTTTTGTCAGGATAGGTTGTACTAGTTGTCCCCCTTCAAATTAGCCCGCCGTTGTTGGCTCCCTTCCCGCTCAATATTTAGGAAGAGGACCAGGGCCTCTATAAGTAGGGCTAGCCACCACCATAGAAAAGGGGGCGAGGAGACATCATCTTAGACCACTCTCTCACCCACACAAGTTAGCCACGCACAAGAACGCCTCAACCTCAAGAGGCTGTTCTTCCGCTTGTATTGTTCATCATCAGCCCAAGGGGCAATCCACCACCACCACACTGGAGTAGGGTGTTACACCACAATGGTGGCCCGAACCAGTATAAATCCTGTGTCTTTCTGTGTTGCGAGTTCGTCAAGTTCATCCGCGAGATCTTAGTGAGCTAGGACGTAGATCGGTAGGAGGGAAAGACTTCACGTGCACCCTAGTGTTTGAAACTTAAGGGTTTGCCGAAACCCCACATCAGACATTTGACACGCCAGGCAGGGGTGCACCGCGGCTTCCCTTCCCTCGATCTTCACTCCGTCGCCACCGTGCTTCGCCCACGTGACAGGCTCCCTACTGCCGACTCCGATGGTCAGCGTCAACAACGGGGCCAGGGGCTTCGAGCTCTGGCCCCCGCCCTGCGGCGGTGCAGTGGCCGCCAAAGTTCAGGCTGGAGATGCCGCCGCGCTACGACGGCACGGCGGACCCATCAACTTTCCTGCTGGCATACGAGGAGGCCGTACACGAGGCTGGGGCGATGACAAGTTCATGGCCAACTGGCTTCCCATGGCCCTCTCCGGCGAGCCACGCACCTGGCTGCTCAACCTTCCCAGATCCACGGTGGCATCTTGGGAGGAGCTCCGCGACCTCTTCACTGCTCGCTACACGGTGCTGGTGCACCACGCAGTTGCGGCCCTGCTGGGAGGCTCACAAGCACCGCCGTCAGACCGCCACGCCAAGCCGTTCCTCCGTCAGATTGGGCCACCTCCAGCCGCCTGGGGGCTCCCCCGGGTTGGGCTACGCCAGAGGCCGACCTTACCTTCGGCTCAGAAGACCACCCTGACTCCACCGCCGGCTCCAAAGTGCTTCCGATGCTCTAGACGCCCGCGATCTGTAACGTGGCCGTCACCAAGACCCTCACCGACGGTGGTGCCGGCCTCAACTTGCTCTCCGTGGAAGCCATCAGCCTTCTCCATGTGCCACTCCAGCGGCTCGGCCTCAGTAAGCCCTTCTCAGGAGTGGGCGGCGGAGCTGCCTACTCCCTGGGACAGATCCGCCTCCCTGTCACTTTCGGCACACGCGACAACTACTGCACCGAGATGGTGGACTTTGACGTCACTCGCATCGGCCTCCCGTACAAAGCCATCCTCGGGTACCCGGCTCTCGCTCAGTTGATGGCAGCGACTCACCCGACTTACAACCTCATGAAGATGCCAGGGAGCAAGGGCGTCCTCACCATCAAGGGGGACACCAAGGAGACCGTGACGGCGCTCAGGCTCACCTTCAAGACTGCGGCAGCAGCACAACCCGCCAATGCAGGTGCCCCGTGGCTAGGGAGGCCGCGCCCACCAAGAAGAAGCAGTTGTTCACACAAGACAAGGCGGAAACCAAGAAGGCCCAGTCAGCAAGGACGGGCCTTCAGGAGACACCTTTACCATAGGAGATGGTCTCGACCGGGAACAAGAAGAAGCTCTGGTGAGGTTCTTGCGCGCGAACAAGGAGATATTCGCGTGGGAGCGAAATCAGCTGGTAGGGGTTCCGAGGAAGGTGATCTAGCATCATCTAAGGGTATGCCCCAACGTCCGCCCCGTGAAGCAGCGAGCGAGACGGCAGTCTACTGAGAAGCAGGCCTTCATCGTCCAAGAGACACGCAAGCTGGAAGCGGCAGGTGCCATCCGAGAGGTCCGGTACCCCGAATGGCTGGCGAACCCTGTCGTGGTGCCGAAAAAGGGCGGGAAGGAACAGATGTGCGTCGACTTCACCAATCTTAACAAAGCCTGCCCTCAAGACCCGTTCCCACTCCCGCACATCGACCAAATTGTTGACTCCACCGCCGAGTGTGACCTGCTGTGCTTCCTGGATGCATTCTTAGGGTATCATCAAATCAAGATGGTGGTGGAAGATGTGGAGAAGACGACCTTCCTGACACCATGTGGGGTGTACTGCTACACCTGCATGCCCTTTGGGCTACGCAACGTGGGTGCGACCTTTCAGTGGTTGATGCACATTGCTCTAGGGTGGCAGCTCGGGAGGAACGCAGAGGCTTACATCGATGACATAGTGGTCAAGTCTCGCGAGGCAAGGACATGGATTCAAGACTTGGAGGAGACCTTCGAGAGCCTGCGCCAACTGAACTTAAGGCTCAACCCGGAGAAGTGCGTGTTCGGTGTATCCCACAGGGGGATCGAGGCAAACCCAGAGAAGGTCAAGGCCATCGAGGACAAGAGCCCGCTGCGGACCCTCAAAGATATGCAGAAGCTAGCAGCGTGGGTGACCGCGTTAGGGCGTTTCCTCTCCAAACCGAGAGAGCACACCTTACCATTCTTCAAGCTCATGAAGAGGAAGGGCCCGTTCGAGTCGAACCCGGAGGCCGACCGGGCCTTCCAAGACCTCAAGAAATAGCTTACTAGCCCCCAGTGATGGTGGCACCGCGGCCCCTTGAGCCTCTGGTACTCTACCTTGCTGCCACCCCGTGCTCCACCAGCGCGGCGTTGGTGGCGGTTTGGGAGGAGCGCCAAGCCAAGGGCGCGTCCCGCCAGGCCAAGGATGAAGTAGTACGGGGTCAGGAAGGGACATCAAAGTCATTAGAGGTGGAAGGTCAAGCTTAGCAGGGCGGCGTCGCAGAAGCTCCGGTGGACACCAGGGTCTTAGGGACCCTTCCACCTCAAGATATGTCCCGATCTCCGCAGGACCCGAGCCTCGACAGCATGCCAGCCCTCATTGAACACCCGGTGTTCTTTGTCAGCACCATACTACGAGATGAGAGAGCACGCTACCCCATGCCCCAGAAGCTCCTGCTCGCGCTCCTGGTGGCCTCACGCAAGCTGCGACACTACTTCCAGGGTCACCCCATCAAGGTCGTCTCATCCTACTCACTAGAAAGGATAGTTAGGAGCCCTAACTCAGCCGGAAGGGTTGCAGAGTGGAACATCGAGTTGCAAGCATTCCAGATGGAGTTCAGCACTACCAGGGTCATCAAGGGGGCCACACTCGCTGACTTTGTGGCAGAATGGATGGATGCCCCAACACTTGAGGAAGGAGAAGACCGGTCCACCTCCCCAGGAAGTGAGGCTCCGGATGGTTGGGTCATGTATTTCGATGGCGCCTTCGCACAACAGGGCGCGGGGGCTGGAGCAGTGCTAATCTCGCCCACCCAGGACAAGATCTACTACGCCGTGCAACTCTGCTTTCAGCACGGCGAGAAGGTCTCCAACAACATCGCGGAGTACGAAGGCCTCATAGCTGGCCTGAAGGCTGCAGCTGCCCTAGGGGTGAAGCGCATCACTGTTAGAGGTGACTCACAATTCCTCGTCAACTTATCCAACAAGGTGTACGAGCCGAAGGACGAGCACATGGAGGCCTACCTCGTGGAGGTGCGCAAGATGGAGAAATAGTTCTCGGGCCTGGAGCTGCAACGCGTACCCCGGGGCACCAACAAGGAAGCTGACGACATCGCCCGGAGAGCATCTAAGCGGAAACTGCAGGAGCCGGGCATCTTTGAGGAGCGGCTCTTCAAGCCATCAGCTGCGCCACGTCTTTCAAGCATGACCCAGCCTCGGGAGGAGCTCCCCCAGCCTCCGGCCACGGGAGCCCCGACCTATGGACCGACCTCTGGGGCTCTGCTGCTCTTGGCGCTCGAGCCTCAGGAGGAATGCTGGACCAAGGAATTCAGGGAGTACTTAACGCACGAGACGTTGCCGGAAAAGGAAGAGGAGGCGGAGCGCGTGGCCCGACAAGCCACGGCATACTGTATCCAAGACGACGAGTTATATAGGAAATAACCGAACGATGTCACACTATGCTACATATCCAGCGACCAAGGAAGGGAGTTGTTGATTGACATACACGGCGGGGACTGCGGTCACCACTCGTCATCACAGACCCTTGTCAGCAAGGTGTTCCGAAGTGGATTCTACTGGCCTACAACACTCAACAACGCAGCCGAGATGGTAAGTCTTGCGAAGCCTGCCAATTCCACGCCAAGCAAATCCATCAACCAGCTTAGGGCCTTCAAACTATCCTGCTCACATGGCCGTTCGTGGTCTGGGGGCTGGATATCCTAGGCCCGTTCCCTCGGGCGCCAGGGGGCTACCGTTACCTCTATGACTCCATCGACAAGTTCACCAAGTGGGCGGAAGTGGAAGCCGTCCGTACCATCCCAGCCGGCTTTGCTGTCAAGTTCATCAAGGGCCTCGTGAGTCGCTTCGGGGTCCCGAACTGCATCATCACAGATAACGGTTCGCAGTTTACTAGAAACCTCTTCCAAACCTAGTGTTCTAACCTTGAAACGCAGATCTGCTATGCTTCGGTGGCCCACCCCAGGAGCAATGGGCAGGCTGAACGTGCTAACGCGGAGGTCCTGAGGGGCCTCAAGACCAGGACCTTCAAGAAGAAACTGGAGGCCTGTGGTATGGGCTGGCATGACGAGCTCCACTCCGTACTGTGGTCCATCCGGACCACCGCCACCAAGACAACGGGAGAGACTCCATTCTTCCTCGACTACGGAGCCGAAGCGGTCTTCCCTCACGAGGTCAAGCATCGCTCCGCACGGGTCCTGGCGTTCGACGAAACGCAGCAGGACGCCACGCGGGGGATGGACCTCGTGTTAGTGGAGGAACATCGCCGCGGAGCTGCGCTGCGGGCGGCGAGGTACCAGCAAGCACTGCGGCGATACCACTGCCACAACATCCGCTCCAGGACACTCGAGACGGGAGACATATTCCTGAGGCGGGTCCTCTCCAGGGAAGGGTTGCATAAGCTTTCACCAATGTGGGAGGGTCCGTTCAAGGTCGTCCACATCTCTAGGCCTGCTGCCGTGCGCTTGGAGACACAACACGGAGTACCAGTCCAAAACGCCTGGAACATCCAGCACCTCTGGAGGTTTTACCCCTAAAGCAAGGGCCAGAGCCTGTGAAGCAAGGCCCAGAGCCTGTGTAGAAGGCCCGGTGCCTGTGAAGAATCGCCGCCCGTGACACTCTCACGTAATAATGAGTTGGGGCTGTACACGCCCCGGAGTCTCAGGGGTGCCGGCCTCAGGCCCTGGGGCTCCCACCCACGCCTAGTGGACAGCACTTAGCTCGGCGTTGGTGAGAAGACTTGAAGACTAGATTAGGTGCCAGACGCGGCTTTTCATTTGCTTTCCCTATTTGGCTCCCTTTTTCTTAATCGAAATTTGCTTTTGGCATTCCTTGCTAAGTTGACCCTCTCGCTTCTCGCTGCATTTTTCCGGCTCGGGTTAGCTCGTGGTCTCTCTCTCTCGCATGCCTCAAGAGGGGGCTGGGCAGGTGCCCTTGCGAGCATTTTCTCCCTTCTCCGCCTTCTTGCGAGCCACCCTCGTTCGAGCCCAAAAGCTGGCGTGCCTCTCCTAGTCCGTGCCCCTTGGGTACCGCGATACAAGGCGCCAGGCCAGGACCAGGGCGAATGGCAAATCTTTTAGCGCACTTCCTAACGAGCTTTCACAGTCCCCCAGCAGATGCAGGCCACCAAGGAAAGATGGGCACAAGGAAATGAGCATCTCGTGAGGAAGAGGGAGTCCCGGATGTACCAGGTTAAGTCATCTTTGCATGAAATAACGACATAATTCGATACACACCCCCTGGGCCCAAACTGGTTACATTCTTGATGCAGGAAAAAGAGTAAAACAAAATCAGCGTCACAACAATCTGTGGAGGCAGGCCCCTAGAAGCACCCCGAACCTAGCCGGATCCTTCTCCGCATTTCACGGAGGCGCGGCGACGGGATGACCCACTGCCGCCACCAAAGCGGGCACGGCGGCTGGTCGTGGCCACTGCTGCTGGACATGTCACTGGAGGAAGAGCCGCCGTAGCGGGACAAGACGCAGCCGCCCCCGAGGGCAGGCTCTCCCCCATCCTCATCGCGAACGTCCCCGAGACCGAGCACCTCCTCACCATCGTTCGCCTCGAGGCAGCACTCGGCGCGGCGACCATCTTCCCCCAACACCCGCACGTAGACGGTTGATTCACCATCGTACTTGAAGTGGAGGGCGCACCGCCGACCCAAGCCATGCGCACGGGCGAACGTCTGCCAGCCGCGGGGACTCATTGACGAAGAAGCGACTGTAACCCAAGAGGCCTTGCTGTAGCAACCATCCACCTGCAGCCAGAGTCCGCCTGGACCGGAGGCCGGCAGTTCGTTGGCGAAGAAGCAAGGAAGAAGAAGCTAGGAGTGGAGTGAGGAAGAAGAAGCAGCAAGCGAGGAAGAGATGGGCGACGTGGGCTCCGCCCCCTCCCCATTTATAGCAAAAGAAGGCAAACCGGCACCTCCCACGACCCTAGGTAATGATGGTTTCCCTTGTATGTCGCAGGGACTGGTCAAGTCGTGCAGTCGCCGAGGCGGCCTAGGGAAGCGGAGACGCCCATGGCCAATCAACCGCCACACGTCAACCAAGGCCGCAGGCTTTGGGGGCCCGCGGTGCTCCGTGCTTGGCCTTGGCTTCACCGCAAGGCCAAGCCCGAGCGCACCTTGGGCCCGGGGGCTAATGTCAGCGTCCTGGGAACGGGGGTCCCCAGACCTGCCTGCCTGTGGCCCGCTGTGTGGCTAAGCCAGCAGGCCGTATGGCACATCTTCATCAACAAGGCATCCAAGACCCTCGCGAGGAGGACGACACGAGACCTCCTCTAGAGCAGCCTAGTCAGGCAGGCTCACGAGGAGCGGAGATATCAAGGCGAGGCGAACCTCACGAGGCTCTCGTGACGTGAGCCCTGACGATCGACACCAGGCGGGCGCCAGCATGCGCAACGTCGTTGTTTCCTCTTTGGTGCTAAGGAAACTAGCGCATGCGAGGAGTACCGAGGCATCAGGCAAAGGTTGCCATTTTGGTGCAACAAGACCAAGACCAGAAGGATGGCAAGACGGAGGTCATCATGGAGCCCAAGACGGCGTCACCACCAGAGCCTTTCGTAGGCGCAGACCACCTTTTGTTAGGATAGCTTGTACTAGTTGTCCCCCTTCAAATTAGCCTGCCGTTGTTGGCTCCCCTCCGTCTCAATATTTGGGAAGAGGACCAGGGCCTCTATATGTAGGGCTAGCCACCACCATAGAAAAGGGGGCGGGGAGACGACATCTTAGACCACTCTCTCACCCACACAAGTTAGCCACGCCCAAGAACACCTCAACCTCAGGAGGCTGTTCTTCTCGTTGTATTGTTCATCATCAGCCCAAGGGGCAATCCACCACCACCACACTGGAGTAGGGTGTTACACCACAACATTGGCCCGAACCATTATAAATCCTGTGTCTTTCTGTGTTGCGAGTTCGTCGAGTTCGTCCGCGAGATCTTAGCAAGCTAGGACGTAGATCGGAGAAGGGAAAGACTTCATGTGCACCCCAGTGTTCGAACCTTAAGGGTTTGTCGGAACCCCACTTCCAACATATCTGTCTGGCCAAGACCTCATCCTCTAGCAACTCACCCCGGGTCATGTAAGCCAAATACGAAACCGTCCAATCAGGAATAGCATGGAGAGCTGCCACCAACTGCGCTTCCGGGTCAGGAACTACAAGGTCCTCCTCGGTAGCTACTTTCACAGATTGTTTAAGTAGAATATCAAAAAACGTATTGGGCGGCACCGGCTTACGTTGAGATCCTAGCCGGCTTAAGGTATCAGGCGCCTTGTTCTTCCGGCGATCAATATGTTCAACTTGGTAACCCTTGAAATGACCTGCCATGGCATCAACCTCCTGGTGTTAAGCCGCCATAAGAGGATCCTTGGAATCCCAAGTGCCAGAAACTTGCTGAGCCACCATATCTGAATCGCCAAAACACCTCACCCAGCTTAAGCTCATCTCCTTATCCATCCGAAGACCATGGAGTAAGGTCTCATATGCTGCTGCATTGTTAGTACAAGGGAACATTAACCGGAGAACATAGGAAAACTTGTCACCTCGTGGGGAAGTTAAAACGACTCCAACCCCCGAGCCCTCCAGCTGTCCGGATCCATCAAAGTGGATAGTCCAATATGTGTTATCCAGCTTTTCCTCAGGCACCTGCAACTCTGTCCAAACATTGATGAAATCCACTAGTGTTTGGGACTTGATGGCTGTGTGTGGCACATACTTTAAACTGTGAGGACCGAGCTCAATAGCCCATTTAGCAACCCGGCCTGTGGCTTCCCTGATGACCTTGAAAATATTGCTTGAGCTTTTGTCCTGCCATAAAAACTCCATAAACAAGCTTTTGCTAGTGAGGGTACCTCTGTTTAGACTCAATAAGCACTTGACTGATATAATAAACCATCCGTTGAACCGAATATTCCTTGCCTACCTCCTTCCTTTTCACCACAGTGGCTACACTGAAGGCCCGGCTATTAGCAGCCACATATAGCAACAAAGGCTCTTTATCAACAGGGGTAGCAAGCACGGGCGACTCAGCCAAATGTTTCTTCAGAACCTCAAACGCCCGAACAACAACATCACTCCAAACAAAATGATCCGTCGTTTTCATCATCTGGTAAAGGGGGATGGCCTTCTCGCCCAGCCGACTTATGAACCGACTCAAAGCCGCAATTCGAACCGCCAGTCGTTGAACATCATTTATACACGCCGGTTTAGCCAAAGATGTAATGGGTTTGATCTTCTCTAGATTAGCTTCAATGCCTCTGTTAGAAACCCGAAATCCCAATAGTTTGCCTCCTGGCACACCAAAGACACATTTGGCCGGGTTAAGCATCATCTTGTAGACCCTGAGATTGTCAAATGTCTCTTTCAAATCGTCAATCAAGGTCCCTTTCTCTATTGACTTCACCACAATGTCATCTACATAAGCATGAACATTGCGCCCAATCTGATTGTGAAGGAAATTCTGTACACACCACTGATAAGTCGCATGGGAACTCTTGAGCCCAAAAGGCATAGACACATAGCAGAAGGCTCCGAACGAAGAAATGAAAGTTGTCTTCTCCTGGTCCTTAACTACCATTTTCATCTGATGATAACCAGAATAAGCATCCAAAAAACTCAAACGCTCAGAACCTGTCATAGCATCGATGATTTGATCAATACGAGGGAGAGCAAATGGATCAGCTGGACAAGCCTTGCTTAAGTCCGTGTAATCAACACACATTCGCCAGGTGTCGTTCTTTTCGAGTACCAACACCGAATTAGCCAACCACTCAGGATGAAAGACTTCAATGTTAAACTCGGCCGCCAAAAACCGGGCCACTTCCTCACCAATGGCCTTGCGCCTCTATTCGTTAAAGCGGCGAAGAAATTGCTTGACCGGTTTAAACTTCCGATCAATATTAAGAGTTTGGTCAACGAGTTCCCTCGGTACACCTGGCATGTCAGAAGGCTTCCATGCAAAGATTTCTCGGTTCTCATGGATGAACTCGATGAGCACGCTTTCCTATTTCGGATCCAAATTAGCGCTGATACTAAACTATTTAGATGAGTCGGCATGGACAAAATAAATCGTCTTGGTATCATCCGCCTATTTAAATTTTAACGAAGGATCATGCTTAGTGGTTGGTTTCTTCAAAGACGTCATGTTCGCCGGGTTAACATTGTCTTTGTAAAATTTTATCTCCTCTGTTGCACAACCTGATTCAGCATAAGACGCATCTCCTTCCTCACATTCCAAGGCCACCTTGCGACTCCCATGCATTGTGATGGTGCCCTTATAACCCGGCATTTTAAGCTGCAAGTAGACATAAAAGGGCCTCGCCATGAATTTAGCTTAAGCCGACTGCCCGAACAGAGCATGGTAAGGGCTTTTGATCTTGACCACTTCAAAGGTTAACGTCTCAGACCTGGAATCATGCTCATCTCCAAAGACAACTTCCAACGATATCTTACCCACTGGGTAGGCTGATTTACCTGGCACGACACCGTGGAAGACAATATTTGACGTCTTAAGGTTCTTATCTGTCAGTCCCATGCATCGAAAGGTCTCATAATATAGGATGTTAATGCTGCTACCCCCATCCATGAGCACCTTAGTAAACTTATAACCCCCAACTTGAGGCACCACCTCCAAAGCCAGATGACCCGGATTATCAACCCGGGGTGGATGATCCTCTCAACTCCATAAGATAGGCTGCTCCGACCATCGTAGATAATGTGGGACCGCGGGCTCAACTACGTTCACAGCTCTCTTGTGAAGCTTCTGATCCCGTTTACACAAACTGGTGGTGAAAATGTGGTACTGCCCACTATTTAATGGTTTCGGATTGTTGTGATAATCGGACTGCTGCTACTATTGATTCCCCTGATTACTGTGCTGATTGTAACCACCCTGGTTTCCGTGACCTTGAAAACCGGAACTTGAACCGCCGCCTCCATGACACGGACCATGAGAACCAGACCCTGACCCGCCATTTGGGCCATGGTGGCGCTGGATGGATTCCCGAAAGCTTCTCATTATGCTGCAATCCTTCCATGAATGAGTAGCTGACTTACGTTCTATTCCGTGTTTTGGACACGGCTGGTTTAACGTTGCTTCAAAGTCGAATCCTGCCCTCGAAACCGGCGGCCCCTATGATCATCGACGTCGCTGATTATCATTGCATGCGCCTGTGTTAGCCACGAAGTCAGCAGCCCTGCGCTTACCGTTGCCACCCTGACCGGCAGAGTTGTACTTTGTCCCTTCATGCCATTACTCTTCTTTCCCTTTCCCGATCTTTCATCCTCTGAATCGGGGTCCTTGGTACCATCAGAGTCTGCATACTTAACTAGAGCCGCCATCAGCTCACCCGTGTCATTACAATGATGCTAGAGCCGCCCAAGCTTCTGCTTGAGTGGAATGAACCGGCAGTTTTTATCCAACATCAGAACCGCTAAGCCGACGTTGATGTTATTTGGAGAATGTATGATGGTTGAGACCCGGCGCACCCAGCTGGTCGTAGACTCACCCTCGGCCTAAACGCAAGAAACCAGATCCACAATAGACATAGGCTGCTTGCACGTGTCTTTGAAATTCTGGATAAACCGGGCCTTCAACTCCACCCATGACCCGATGGAATTAGCCGGCAACCCCTTCTACCAGGTACGAGCCGTCCCCTCTAACATCATGGTGAAGTACTTGGTGTAAGTAGCTTCACTAACATCCAACATCTCCATGGCCATCTCATAACTCTCCACCCATGCCTCAAGAGGTTGATCGGCTGTGTAATTTGGCACCTTACGAGGGCCTTTCAAGTCCTTAGGCAGACGCTTGTTTCATATAGCTGTTGTTAGACATGACACACCAAAAGCATTGGAAGTCACTCATGCCTCAATTGAAGCTGTTGGGTAAACCAGCGCATGCTGATGAGCCGCCAGTTGAGCTGCCAGCTCAGCCTCCTGAGGTGCTCTCTCTTGGTCCACCAAATCTTGTGCATTAGCTCCATTGCGTGTCGGGTCATGAGGTTGGTTACGGCGCCTTTCAGTACTTGAGACCGCCGGCGAGTCAATGTGCCTACTGTAGCTCCGGCTCAGACAAGGGGTCTCATGAATCCGATCGCGGCTATAAGAGTAAGCCTGCTGCTGCACCAGAGCTGTTTGAAGAAGCTCCCAGAGCCGCCAATCGTGTAGCTGCCGCAATCATGTAGTCCAGAGGGGTGGAGTAATGACCCAGCGGTGTCGACACATGCTGAGGTGGAGTGCTGTTTATATGTGGATGGCCAGGTGGTTCAACTATCCAGTTCACCACCAGCGGGTTACTGGCCCCAGCTCTAGGGGTGTTGAAGAGGTCCCTTGACTCATAAATCAAGGGCAAACGACTCCGTTGCTTCCTCCTCAAGACTTCATCTGAAGCGTTCTAATCCAGCCTAAGCCGATGTGATTCTGCTTGAATCTGCTGTGCTTGGGTGTCCAAAACAGCTTGTTCTGCGGCCATCCTTGTGTTCTCTGTCGCTAAGTCTGCCTTAGCTTGTGCTATTTGATCACGTAATTTAGCCACTTATGCCTTCTGTTGCTCCTGATTTCTGGGGTTACCACAACCTCCATCAGAGTCGCCAGAGCATCCAACAGATCTGCTAACACTTGAGCCGGCGGGCGAGCTGAACCGCCAGCCCCAGCTGCCGTGACCGCAGCTGCTCCAAAAGTTATAGCCGTAGCAGCTGTTGAGCCAAGAACCAGCTGTGTGCTAGCCATGAAGATAGCCACCCTGTTTGGCGGCTCACGGGGGTCCGGAATACTATCGCCATCGGAACAGACCCCAAGCCTTCCGCCTTGTAGCTAATACATTGAATCGGTCTCGCTCTCGCCCGTGGACTGATCATCACAGCAAATCTCCGTCTCACCGCTAGAGACGGAGCCTTCCAATTCAGCCCCATGGGTGAACCCAACGAAGACGTGCCTTACGGCAGGCTGAGCCGGGGCGGGTTATGCACGCCGAGCCATCTCGATGATGTCGGTGCAGATGTCTGGCTTAGGGCCTGGCTCGCTGATCTTGCGGATGAAGACATGGATTCCACCGAAGGGGACCCGGTACTCGTACTCAATTGAGCCGGCCTCGGGACCCGAGCTTGCATCGTCGATATAGAGCTTGCCGCAACGACTCTTGTTCATCCGGCCCACAATGTATCCCTTGAGCCCCTCGAAGCTTCCCTTTAAGAACTCGAAACCACCGTGAGCTGGCCCCACGGTGGGCGCCAACTGTCATGGAAGTGTCACGACAGATGTCCTCATGGAAGTACTTAGTTGTGGAGCCATTGCGACGAGGTTAGCTTAAAGGGGTTAAACGGGACAAGGGAAACAGAGAGTTTATACTGGTTCGACCCTTTGCGGTGAAGGTAAAGGCCTACTCCACTTAAGGTGGTATTGTTAGGGTTTCAATTACCAAGGAGCAAACACACTTTGCCTGGCTCTCAATTTGATCTTTCTAGCCCTGAGTCGCTGCCGGGTCGTCCCCTTATATACACGGGTTGACGCCCTGCGGCCTACAGAGCCCCGGCCGGCTCATACAACGTGTCCGCCTTGGTGACGTATCTTACATGCCTTATATTACATGTCTACTCATACATGGCGGTTTACACTTACGGGCCTTACGCCGTCTCTGGGCTTGGGCCTCTTACCGACTTATCTATGAATCGCCGTCTGGTATACTCTCTTGGTATTTTAGGATGAACCGTCATTGTGGTTGACCCGGCCCCTACTGGGCGGGTCATACCTGATAGTCATATCCCCAACAATAAGCGAATCATGAGCGTATTGCAAGACCCTACAGCGGGAATCCTTCATGTGTGCGCGGCACGGAAGGTACCATAGGACAACAACAAAGTGAAACATACAACTCAAACCAATCTATATCATCAATCAACCCAAAAGACAAAAGAAATTTACTCAAAACATCATAGGATGGCAACACGTCATTGGAGCATAATATGTGGCATAAAGCACCATCTTCAAGTAGGGGACTACAACGGGGTGTGGGAGAGTGGACCGCGTAAAAGAGATGAGGATGGTGATGATGAAGGTGATGTTGATGAAGACGATCATCGTAGTGATGATTCCCCTGATGGCACTCCGGTGCCACCAAGAGAGAGGAGGAGCGGTTATCCCCTTTGTGCTTCCTCCTCCATGGCCTCCCCCTTAGAAGGGGAAAGGTTCTTCCTCTAGTCCTTGGCGTCCATGGCGGTGGTGACCCCTCCGGCTTCCTCCTCCATGGCCTCCGGTGATGTTGGACCCCTCTGGTAGGGGGCCAGAGAGGGCCTATATTAGTTTTTCATGGCTACAAAGTCTTACGGCGGCGGAACTCCCGATCTCTCTTTTGTTCTGGGTTTTTTAGGATTTATAGGAGGGGTCGGCGTCGGTTTCATGTCAGGGGGCCCCACGGGGCGATGACAAGGATGGAGGGCGCGCCCTAGGGGAGCGCCCCCACCCTTGTGGTGGCCCCAAGACTCCTCTTCGGTATCTTTTCCTTCCAATATTTTTTATATTTTCCAAAAAAATTCTCCGTTAATTTTCAGCTCGTTCCGAGAACTTCTATTTCTGCACAAAAACAACACCACGGTAGTTCTGCTGAAAATAGCGTCAGTCCGGGTTAGGTCTAATCAAATCATACCAAAATCATATGGAATTTTTGTAAACATGGCATGAATACTTCATAAATTATTGATACGTCGGAGACGTATTAGCATCCCCAAGCTTAATTCATGCTCGTCCACGCGTAGGTAAATGATAAAAGAAATAATTTGTGAAGTGTGAATGCTATGAAGTGCACAAGTTTGATCAATGAAAGTTCCAAGAACATTATCTAGCATTATTATTTGTCATAAATAGTAGCTCATCTCATAAAACTTCTCATGATCAAGTAACAAGCTATTCACAAATTAAGGTATAGACCATAAACTTTCTTGAAAACAAACAAACTATGTTCCCAGTCATTAAACTATTGCAATTCATCTTATTTTCAGGAAGGGTCTATGTAAGAGCTTTGATTTATCAAATTCCACATACTAAACTATCATTTAATCTTGCACAATTGCTAACATTCGCGTGATATTTATGGGTTCAAAGTTTTAATCGGACACAGAGAATGATAGTGGCTTATAGTTTTTCCTCCCAACCTTTTACCTTGAGGGTAATGTCAACAACAATACTTTATGAAAACCTACATCCAAGTGGATATATATATCCTGATTTCTCCAATGCATAGTGCTTGCCAAAGGAAAAATTGTAAAAAAGGAAAGGTGATGATCACCATGACTCTTGTATAGGGTTAGAAGATAAAAGTAAAAGATAGGCCCTTCACAGAGAGAAGTAGAGGTTGTCATGCACTTTTATGGTTGGATGTATAAAATCTTAATGCAAAAGAACGTCACTTTATATTGTCGCTTGTGATAAAGACCTTTATTATGTAGTCCGTCACTTTTATTTCTTCCATATCACAAGTTCGTATAAATCTTACTTTCTTCACACTAATAGATCATACATATTTCTTCCATATCACAAGCTTGTGATACATACTTACTTGAAGGATCTTACTAAATCCATAGGAAGGTATGGTGGACTCTCAGGGAAAAACTAGTTTAAGGGATGTTTGGAAGCACAAGTAGTATCTCTTCTTGGTGCAAATAATTTGGCTAGCATGAGAGGGAAAGGCAAGCTCAACATGTTCGAGGATCTATGACAATAAAACTTCTATTCGGATATAAGAAAACAAAACCCATTATGTTGTCTTCTGTGTCCAACCTCAGCTTTTTAGCATGCCATATTTTAATGAGTGCTCACAATTACAAAAGATGTTCAAGTGACCAATACTATGTTTGCTTCAATCAATTTACCATCTATACTTATTATATGTGAAGTCATTACTCCCCATGGTATAAGCATATGAAACATATATAAATTAAGATTTATGATATTCAATTCATTCAACCAATTACTCATAGGATATAAGTGGAGCACGTGAGTAAATGACAAACTACTCCAAAAAGATATGAGTGAAGAACAATGAGTAGTCAAGTAATTAACTAGCCATGGGAGGACTCTCTCTTATTCAAGATTTCATATCCAATGATTTTATTCAAACAACAAGTAAAATGAAAATATGCTCCAAGGAAAACACATATCATGTGACGAATAAAAATCTAGCTCTGATTAAGGTATACCGATGGTTTTGAAGACGAAAGAGGGGATGTCTTCTAGGGCATCCCCAAGCTTAGGCGCTTGAGTCTTCCTTCAATATTACCTTGGGGTGCCTTGGGCATCCCCAAGCTTAGGGCCTTTCCACTCCTTATTCTCCTCGTATCGATCGCTCGGGTTCTGTTTTCCAACTCCTCACACACACATGCATACACGAGAGAAACGCGCAAACCTCCGTGCATAGATCAGCCCCGACCACCCACTGTAACCGGGAAATCCCCGATATTTTCCTCGCCCTCGCTTCTACCATGATTTTTTCCGTCATGGACGGCTCGAAGAATGTCATGTAGCTGTGTCTCCGGCCCGCCTAGGATGAAAAGCCCATTTTCTGCCATGATTTTTTGTCATAGAAGTAGGAGCCCACCACATCTATGATGATATGTGCTTTTTTCACAATTATCATCATAGAGATGTCATAAGCATGACAAAATTTTTTTCCGTTTGGCCCAAAATGTCATGGATGTGTTTTTTTTTGTAGTGGTGTAATCCTCTACCCATGTTTGTATCCTGTATGATTTCTACTTGTTTGTCTATGTATTAATGGAAGAAAGAGTGTTTTTCAGGTACTTGTGCATGTATCATGTCTACGCTAGGGAATGATTCCTCATTACCTCCAAGTAAACAAAGTGCCCCGGCAAGATCTCTTGTGGTCCCTTCCTCAGTTGCTACCAAACCCTCTCTTATGGGCTAGGAGCATGAATGGGAACCGACCCCTTGTCTGTCCTCCACCCAAATTCTACTGCGACCAACTTTACTGAAGAAACTTCAAATCAAAGGATGGGAGCACAGATGTTCGGAGCAACAAGGTTTCCTTATGACCAAGTTTTTCATACAAAGATACATTATGGATGGCCAGATGAACTTATCTGCGTTCGTTGTCCTTCTTCTCGCTCCCGATTTGGTGGGGCTGTCAGAGACTAATATGAGGGCTCATTCTTCTCCCTTCCGGGAAGTTCACACTTTGTGGGGGCCCTACTGTTGATAAAAAAGAAGTGCTAGGAAGAAAACAACTCCATATGGCTTAATTAAACAAGCATGCAAGTCTCATGCCATCGCTTCATTTTATTATCTTTGCACAGGGTCTTCAGCTGGTCTTGTACAAAGGGTTACAAGTCTAGGGGACTATGGTTGTACGAAAGAGGATGACGGGGCGAGGCCCATCAGCCGGGCCTTACAGGTAGAACTTACGAAAATGCTCAATATCCCGTGAGTTTTGCATTGGGATGCCATCTTCGGTGTCCAGATGGACTGCGCCATGTCTGGTCACACGTACTACCCTGTAAGGGCCTTCCCACTTTGGTGTCAACTTGTTTGAACCCTTGGCTGACTGAACACGCCTAAGGACAAGGTCACCTTCCTCCAGGCTTCGGGCGTGAACCCTACGGCTGTGATAGCGGCACAAGGCTTGCTGGTATTGTGCAGCAAGTACAGCTACCCGGAGACGGTTCTCCTCGAGGAGCATGGCATCGTCATGCCGTAGCTACTCTTGCGCTACTTCATCGTAGGCAAGTACCAGAGGTGACCCATATATGAGTTCCGTGGGGAGCACTAATTCTGCCCCGTATACCAGGGAGAAGGGAGTCTGGCCGTGGCTCGATTTGGTGTGGTCCTAATTGACCAAAGAACCACCGACAACTCATCAAACCAGCGCTTGTCGCATTTGCGCAGTCTATCAAAGGTTCTTGTCTTCAGGCCTCACAACTCTTTAGGGTTCATCCTCTCAACCTGCCCATTGCTCCTTGGGTGGGCGACAGAGGTGAAAGAGACCTTGTTCCCAAGGCTCTGGATGTACTCCATGAAGGCGCGGCTTGTAAACTTGGTGCCATTGTTGGTGATTACCCTATTGGGCACTCCAAAATGACACACCAGTCCTTTGAAGAACTTGATAGCTGACCGCACTGTCACCTTTCTCACTGGTTCCACTTCGGGCGACTTTGTAAACTTGTCGATTGCAACGTACACGAATTCAAAGCCCGTTGTAGCACGGGGGAAGGGGCCCAAGATGTTGAGCCCCCAGACCTCGAAAGTCCAGGACAAAGGGATGGTCTGCAAGGCTTGAGCTGGCTGATGAATATTCTTGGAGTGGAACTGGCATGCTTCACACTTGGTGACAAGCTCAGTTGCATCTTGGAGGGTGGTGGGCCAGTAGAATCCTTGCCGGCAGGCTATGCCGACAACTGTTCTTCACTACTGCAGGATACTCCTAACATGACACTACAATCAGAGACCCTTCGATGAAAATGTGTGTGATGCATTAATCGCAAATGGTGATGTAAAAATCGTCAAAAGAGATGCAAAACATTTGCGACGGCGGATACATCAAACACTGTTCAGATTTTAGTTGCGTGTGTGATGTGGGGCATATGGTTCAGTCCAATGAATGGTTTGTGATGAGGCACAAGAACAGAAACAGGCAGCCAGATAAAGGTGTGTGCGATATACGGCATATAGTTCACTCGGATTAACTGCTTGTGATTAGGCAACACAACATAAATGGTTAGCTAAATCAAGGTGTCTGTGGTTCAGGGCATACACTTCAGATGGATGAACTGTTTGCAATTAGGAAACACAACAAAAATGGTTAGCCAGATTAAGGTGTCTGCGATTGATGGCATACACTTCACACGGATGAACTGTTTGCGATCAGCCACAACAAACATAAACAGTTAGACAAATCAACGTGTGTGGGCTAGAAGGGCACACATTCTAATTAAAAGAAGTGTGCGCGATGGTAATAACGAGCGCGCATGGTTGATGGAACAAGACGTGTGCTGACATTACCTATTATGGTGCACACTTCAAATGCCACGTACGCGGCTGAGAACGCATGCCCATGTTACACCGTCCGGGAGTAGTGCCACACTTAGAAGTTATAGAACCTTCAATAAATTTTGAGCTTGCGTCCCGTCACATTCCAAATTACTACCACACTATATTTAATTGCAAACCTGTTCACATCAATCAAAACCTAAACAGTTTTCCACCTTGGAGCATATTAGTACTCGGTTATAAATACTACCTACTCCAAGCTGACTGCACATTCCTCCTCAACTCCTCATCCACAAAAACAAACAAGTCATTCATCGTCGTTCCCTTGCATCTGCCATGCCCTGCATGAGTTCTGGGTCGAGAAATTACTACTAGGAAGAGGCGAGCATGGAAGCGGAAGCACATGAGATGGCCCGCCTCACTGCGAAAGCAGCTGACATCTCCCGCCGTGCGGCCGTAGCAGCATAGAGGTCCCGCCATGCCGTCGATGTAGCAGACTGGTCCGGCCGTGCCGCGGAAGCAGCAAAGATATCCCGCCGCGCCACGAATGCAGCAGAGATGTCCTCCCGCGTCGTGGCATCCTGGGAAAATGTCTTGCGGGCAGGCGAGGACTGTCACAGGCACATGCGCGCTATGCTCGATGACCTGATGGGTCAGATCTCTGACTGGATGAAGCTGCCAGACAAGATGAATGCCTCATTCGAAAATGCTACCAGCGTCATCCGAGGACTAGGGGAGGACAAGGTTAAGCTCCGCCCAAGCGCGACCTGCTGAGGGTTTAGATTGCTAGAATGACAACGCATCACGAGGAGACCACTGCCTTGTTGAAGAGGACTGGTGTCATCATCAAGAAAGTTATGGACGAGAATTCCATGCTCCGCATCGAGCGCCAAACGTTGGTGGAGGAATCCGTGGATGCTCGCAAGCAGCATCTTAAGGACACAAAAGAGCTCATCGCCGCTCGCCGCGAGAACTGGTCTCCGCGGCCTGCAGCAACACATCAAGAAAGTAGAGATCAGCGAGCCAGATTGTTTTCTGTGTCTTCCTTCTTCTTTTGCCCTTGTGTATTTCGAGCGTTGCCACATGTGGCTTTTTTTAATTATCTTCCTAAATATGTAAGACAATTATTATCCACTATCATCGTCCTTATATTCATCAGTCTTGTTATAAGTCACAGTCAATACTATATAGGTCAGTCGGATCTTACATGAAGATCCATGCAAAACTTTCTTTTCATATTTTCTTTTTTCTCTCTTAAATCTCAGTCAAGTGAGACATAGCCACACCATTAAACAGGGGTCCGGGTGCCATTATTGGAGATGTAGGGAGAGAGGTGGGCGGTTGATAGAGGTCAAAGTGCTCTCCTCCCGATGAGCACGCGTAGGGGTCTGATCGCACGCCTCCCGTACTCGAATAGCTACCCAGCATGGCACCTCCTAGCCAATAAAAAAGGGGAAGCATGGCGGCACATAAATGGTCAGTAGAACGCCCGCGGTTTCACTAATATTTGTATTTCCGTTTGTAACGTGACATCACTTGTTCCAAAATGACTTTCTTGACTGTTAAGAGCGGACTGACCGAAGCCTGCAGTGGCCTACTGACAGGTTTTGAGGTAAGCGGCGCAAAAAAGTGATCGTGTGGGGACCCCGACCCAGGACAGTGTGGCTAAACCACCATGACGGATACTGGTCGGATGATCCCGTCGATCGAAAGTGATCATGTGGGGACCCCGACTCATATGTCGTGATCACCATATGGACGTGTAGAGTTATCCCGGAGATCAATGCTCACTAAACACACAGAAGCTGTATAACAAGAGTCTTACATCCATACATGCATTCTGACTGGGAAGCATCCTAGCTCGCGCGATCGTCACCAAAGAACTCTTCAATATATCTTGTCTTTCATGCCTGGCCAATAAAATAACCAGTGACAAGCCAATGAGTACTTTGAATGTACTCACAAGCAACCCATGTTTTGGTTCAAGACACAACAATGCATGATATAGGTAAATTTTTGTAGAAAGCTACTTTTGACTGCAATGACATGTTCAACAACTTGTAAGACATGCATTAGGAGAATTCAATTAACCATGAGGACAGGTTACAGATATCAACATAAATAGAGTGGGCATCAACCCAACTCAATCATGTCAAGTCCTTTGACTTGACCCAAGTAGTTCTCCCCACTTATCCAAACACACACACACACACACACACACTGGTTTGTAAACATGTGGACGTAGCCCAAGAGCGGTTACCCAACTGTCCTTGACCGTGGACATAGCTATTCGAATAGTTTTACACTCTACAAAGGTTGCACACTTTACCCACAAGATCCGGGGAACTTCCGTGTCATCCACGACCCGCGGTACCTCAAGTACCCGGGGTAAGCACCCGATCACTATCTTTCCCTAGACGACACTAACATAGAGTCCACTCGATTGGTAGTAACCCCCGTGCCCAACATTTCACATCTTAAAATTGTGGAGCCTCGCTCCCATATTCATCACATCCCACAAGCACGGGGTACCAACGGTGTGTCCGGTGCCCTGTGAAAACAGTCATGGCCGCCCTACCTAGCACGACCCCGTCCCGAGAGAGCGCAACAACAACTCTCCCATCACTAGTAATGCGGGCTCCAAGCTAGTATCGACCTAGGTAATCAATAATGCCCTTTCCCATATAAGGGTAGAGTGGTTGCGCATGTAAGGTTGGAATAATGGTCGCAACTTAAACCAATCCGTTTTGAAAACAACACACACACTTGCCTCGGTACACCACTTCGTCATCAAGTGGTTACCCAACTCATTATCTCCTTCGGGCATAAGTGGCACCCGACAGGGTTTTCGAAAAGTCTTTTGAAAACAATCTTGCTCCCATCACCATGCATATTCCTGCCTTAGCATCCTATCTACTCCCATCAGCATAACCCTCATAGGAAGGTAGGGTCATGGATAATGCAAGTATCAACAAGGAAGTAACAGAGGTAACCCATCAAGGTGGTTACCACCTCATCATGATTCCGTTGCAACAACAATATGGTTCTATATGACATGCATAAAAAGGATTTCTTAGGCATGGTCAAAGGGCTACTTGCCTGGTTCATCAGAGTCTTCAAATCTTCTGGTCCATCTCCGAGTGTCTCGTCTACTTCATCAACTAACGTCGGAAACAATCATAGTAAGCAACACAACAAGGCAGAAAATAAAAGTGCTCTAAAAATATTAATTTTACTTTTCTAGGACATCTCTAGTTATTTGAAAAATAACCAGAGTGGTTTCATTGGGATTGGGTCAGTGGATATTTCTGAACATTTCAATATGATGGAATCAAGGGATTTGTGGATTTGCAAGAAGTGTACAGAAATATATTTTTGAAAAATGAGCAAAGGCACCCATTTAACAACCAATGATTTTAGAAGTATCTAGCAGTTGGTTTCACTAGATTTGGAGTTCAAATGATTTTCCTATGAATTTGCAAAGTTGACCTAATTTATGAACTTAAATATATCTGCAAATTTGAATCATGGCATTTAGATCAAATTTGAGCTCTCTGTGATTTTCTAAAGTTCATCACAGAAATGAAAAATGGGGTTTTAATAAATATTGCTGAAGAAAAAGTTTCTGGAAAAAATGTGCAAATAGCACCATGTGATAGATTAGGATTTATGGATCCCCTAGAAATTTGAATCATCAAATTTGGAGTTAATTTGATTTATTTATGTGCTTTTGAAGTCTACTGGGAAAAATAAAAAGGAAAAAGGGGGCTTTGCCCTTATCCTATGCGCAAGGCAAGAGATAGGCGGCGGGCCGGCCCAGCTGCACGGCCGCGCGCAGGCTGTCGACGCAGGAGGCGTATTCTCATGAATATGCTTTCCTTCGGCAAAGGCAGCAGCTGGTGGAGCCCGTCTACACTTAAACAGGGTGGGGCCCTCCCATCAGTGGCTCAGCCACGCTGGCTAGCTGACAGGCGAGGCCCGCTGGCAGGTTCGTCCTCCACCTCCCGCGCGGGTGCGACAGGAGACAGAGGAGGCGCTGGACACCGGATGTTCTGCCCACCGGCGTGCTTAGGCGATGTTCTGCCCACCGGCGTGCTCAGGAGACCCGGCCATGTCCAACCATGGGTGACACGGTCACCCAGGGGCACCGCGTGGAGCAGGGTTGCTGGCCACGGCGGACGGGACCGGCGGTGAGATCTGGGCACGGTGAGGCAGGCACGGGGAGGAAGGATTGATGTGCGGGGAGAGTTGGCGGTGGTGCTGGTGCTGCTCTGGAACAAAGAGGTCGGGAGGAGGGGCTCTCAGTGCTGCGAATTTAGGCGGAGGCCGGCGGCATTGCTCCGGCCATGGAGATGGTTGGAGGGCGCGAGGAGGGGTGTGGGTTGCTCTAGGGGATGCACGGGAGGGAGAGAGAGCTCGGGGGTGGCCTTAAGTAGCCGACCCATGGCTCACCATGGACCCGGCGCACAGGTGGCCGCGGCAACGGCTCGGGAGGCCAGGAGAGAGGGAGAGGGGCTGTCTAGGACGTTCGCGGGAGTTGAGTGGGGCGCCAGGAAAAGAAAGGAGGAGCGGGGCGAGCTGCACGCGGCTATAGGAGCTGCGCGAGCATTGGCCGAGCCGGGCAGCTCTGGGCACGCGCCGCATGGGGGTGAGAGAGAGGGGGAGAGGAGGGGGCATGCACGGCTGTCGTGTTGCGGATGTCGAGGACCTCGATTGGCGCGTGGGGAGGCTCGAGGTGGTCGCGGGACGCGGCGTCAACGGTCGGGAGCGCGATGACGGCCTCCAGAGCGCGTCTTTGGCCGGCGTCCGCGGCTTTTCCGCGTGCACTCGTGCGTCCACTTTGTGTCTAGTGGCTGCAGGGGGGAGTAAACAAAGTGGAAATGGCATTGGATGCCTTGGGGAGCTAGTGGAAGAGAGGAGGGGTAGAGAGAGAGTGAAAATGCTGCTGTCTAGAGAAGAAAAGTGGATCCCTGCACCCCTTCATCATTGCCTCTTGGGCAGGGAAGCACACCAGAGGTAGAGGGGCACTAGGAGAGGTTGTGGGAAGAAGTTCAGCTCATGGAGATTAGTGGAAATGGCCAAAACATGCATTTTAATTTTCTGCCAGAAGGTGTTTGATGTAGGTTTGGGCAAGCAAATGGACTTCCCTTGTCATGAGGCTTGACAAGGTCAAATGGACTGAGAAAATAAGAGGTTCCACCAAATTTGAGTTCATTTGGGCAAAGTAGCCAATGTAACTTTGGTAAACCCTAGAAATCAATAGAAATGCCTTTTCCAAGATTTAGTCATGCAAATCTATTCTACTTAATGCACCACTTGGTGTAGTGTCATCATTTGAGGATTTGAACATGTCCACAAAAATCCAGATCAAAAGGACACACTTGGCAATGTAGAGTTCTTCAAATTTGGTTCTAGACAAAAAGGGTTTTAGAACAATTTGATCATGATATCCTTCTCTCCAACTTGTGCCATGTTGCCTAGATGCGTTATTACACCATTTGAGCATGTGCACCAAGTTTGAAAGTATTTGGACATGTTTGGTAGTGCAAAGTTGTTCAAATTTGAAAAAGGACAGAAATGGTTTTGAGAGGGTTTGGTGGGGCTATATTGTTCTCCATGACATGAGACTTTGTATGATCCTCAAGTAGGTCATTTTGGATATGATAGAATTTTCCTGTATTTAATGGAGAATATTTTCTTTGTAAACATTTCAAAAGCTTGAAATGTCCAGAAATAGTTTTTGAGGAATTTAACCAATAATTTGAACACGACCATGTGTTAAAGCTCTTATATATGGACAATATATGTCCACTGAGCTTCTCTAAATTTTCTCAAATATTTTTGAAACATTAAAATAATTTTAACCTATTAAAGACCATTTCTGGACTTAAGAAAAAGCCTTTAAATAAAATAGGAAAATAACTTATATTTTTGTGGTTTCTGGGTGTCCTATATCTAATAGGAGTCAAATATATTTTTAGAAAGATTTTTACTGCCCTTAATTAAGTACTTGCAGTGCAAATCTCAATTCAGGGTTTTTTGGAAAACTAATTTTTGAAAATAATATTTTGCCAAATTATTTTTGTAAGAAATTATTTTTATGTCCTATACACATGGAATGATCATTGGGCAAGGTTTTAGATCAAGGAGAAGGAGTCTAAGAGTTGGAGGATTTATTTGATTTTTAGAGCACTTGCAACCAACACACAAAAATCAAATCAAGCAAAGACCTAAACACTCAAAAGTTTTTGTCAAACCACATTTTATCATGATTAATTAGCTTAAGTATTGTGGCATGAAAATCAAGGTGTGACAGATCGGGCATGACGACCATGGATTAAATTTTGGGGCGACTTGCTCTATCGCGTATACGTCCCTGAGCGCGCACTTGCTCTCCCTCTTGGGGATGTGGGTAGCATATATCATGTTCACCGTTTTGTCCTGAGGGGGAAACTTCGTCTGTCCCCCTGTGTATTGTGGCCGGGGCTCCTCGTTGTCGTCTTCGCTTTGTGATCCCTTCTCCTTGCTTTCGGCATTTAACTAGCTGACCTGTTTAAAAACCCAACAAACTCTGTTGGTATGATTTGGTGGTTTGTCTTGGCTGCCATGAATCTGGCACGGACGATCGAGTATGCGGTCCAAGCTAGATGAGCCCGAACTATTATTTTTGAACGGCTTCTTCCGCTGACTGGACTTAGAGCCACTAAATCTGGCATTGACCGCCGTATCGTCGGTGTTGTCATTGTTGTTTCGACGCTTGTATTTGTTGCGTCAGGACTTGTCGTTGCTATTTTTGGCTTCAGGGGTGCCATCATCGCTCGCATTGTTTTTGCTACGACCCAGCCAACTATCCTCACCCGCACAAAAGTGGGTCATGAGTGCGGTGAGGGCTGCCATGGAGTTCGGCTTTTCTTGGCCGAGGTGGCGGGCGAGCCATTCATCGCGAATGCTGTGTTTAAAGGCCGCTAGGGCTTCGACATCCGGACAATCGACGATCTGGTTCTTTTTAGTTAAGAACCTAGTCCAGAATTTCCTAGCAGAGTATCCGGGCTGTTGAACTATATGGCTTAAGTAATCTGCGTCCGGAGGTCGAACATATGTACCTTGGAAGTTGTCAAGGAAGGCTTCTTCCAAGTCCTCCCAGCCGCCGATGGAATTTTCGGGCAAGCTGTTCAACCAGTGCCGGGCTGGTCCTTTGAGTTTTAGGGGGAGGTATTTAATGGCTTGAAGGTCATCGCTGCAGGCCATATGAATATGTTGAATAAAGTCTTCGATCCATACCGCACGATCTGTGGTTCCATCGTGTGATTTGATATTCACGGGTTTGAACCCTTCTGGGAATTCATGTTCCATGACTTCATCAGTGAAGCAAAGAGGGTGTGCGGCGCCTCTATATTGGGCCGCATCGCGATGCAGCTCCGATGGAGTCCGTCTGCGGCTTTCGGCCCGCACATGACTAGGTTTGCCATGTCCGAATAGATAGCCATCATCACGTGTTGAGGCACGTCCTCGCAATCCGTAGATCGATCTGGTATGTCCTGCTCTATTGTTTAGGTGATGCCTAAGGTCATATGTATGACCGCGAGCTATTTTACCTCTGCATTTGCTATGAGGCGGGGCGGGTTGGTGTTCGGCTTGAGTTGCCGTTTTATACCGACCACGTGGTGGTCGGTCAGCCGCATTGCTTAATGGGGGTATGTGCTCCGGTGCCTCGTCGTTGAAATGAGGTAGCAATTTGCGATTCGGGCAGCTTTTGGCTGGTGGCGCTTGAGGCCGTATTCTTCGGCTGCTAGGACATCGGTCCATTTATCGTTGAGTAGATCTTGGTCAGCTTGAAGCTGCTGCTGCTTCTTTTTCAGCCTCCTTGCAGTGGCTATTAGCTGACGCTTGAAATGCTCCTACTCCAGAGGTTCCTCAGGAACGATGAAATCCTCAGTGTCGAGGCTCGCCTCATCCTCGGAGAGGAGAAGATAATTACTGTCCTCCGAGTCTTCGTGCGTGGCCTGTTTACCAAGGATAACTTGCCCATCTTCCCGTTCATCCTGTTCGGCAGTTGCATCAACGGGGTCTTCGTTATCTTCGGCACCTTCCGGAGTGTTATCTTCTCCTATGCTAGTGTTGCTGTCTTTGCTGCGGCATGACTTAGAGTGGCGCCGCTGACGCTGGCGCTTTGACTGTATCTCGGGAGGTTTATCCTCAACTGGATCTTCTTTTTCATCGCCACCATTCTCTTTTGGTGCATCCATCATGTATACATCATACGAGGAAGTGGCCGTCCAGCGTCCGATAAACGACGGGTTTTGGGCCTCTTCTTCTCTAGCATCGTCATCCATACCGTCGATGTCGTCAGAGGTGTAATAGAGCGTGTCAGTTAAGTCTTCGACAGTGGCTATGAAGTTGGCGGTGGGTGGGAAGCGAAATTCTCCTTCATCAGCCTCCGATTTGAACCAGATACGGCTATGAGCCCCCCGTTAAGGATAGTGCTCTTAACGAGTTTAACACTTCGCCCAAGGGTGAGTGTCAGAAGATGTCCGTGGAGTTGAATTCGACAATCGATGACCGATCAATCTCGATGTACACGGACGTGCAAGGTTTGGAACTTGTAGCCGGAGACGAGTCCATGGTTCTGGTGACAAAGATGTCACTTGAAGTTAAGTTTCTGTGCAGCTCCAACGCCACTTATTCTGCGGCTTCCGCGGCGGGGTTGAGCTTCCTGTCTTCGGATGGCGCGATCTGCTCCGGATCTAGGGCCAGAGCAGCTATAGGTACTATCTCCTGCGTATGTACTGATAATAGATTTATGTCATCTTCATCTTGGTGGCAAGGAGCGGCTACCGTGGTCTCGAATCCGTGGTCTCGAATCCGGGGAGGAAGACTTCCCCTTGGATAGTGTCGTTGTATATGATTGAGGGAGCCATCAAACCTTTTGACGACGGCACAATGGAACTCTCAATGAAAGCACCAATGTCGGTGTCAAAACCGGCGGATCTCGGGTAGGGGGTCCCAAACTGTGCGTCTAAGGTCGATGGTAACAGGAGACAGGGGACACAATGTTTACACAGGTTCGGGCCCTCTCTATGGAGGTAATACCCTTACTTCCTGCTTGATTGATCTTGATGAATATGAGTATTACAAGAGTTGATCTACCACGGGATCTTAAGGGCTAAACCCTAAAAGTCTAGCCTGTGTGACTATGATTATGAGGATATATCTACGGACCTAGCCCTCCGATTTGTATAGACACTGGAGGGATCTAGGGTTACATAATGTCGGTTACAGGGAAAGGAATCTTCATATTTGGTCATCGAGCTTTCCTTCCATGCCAAGGAGAGTCCCATCCGGACACGGGTACAGTCTTCGGCCTTTGTATCTTCACGGCCCATCAGTCCGGCCCATGTCTAATAGGTCGGACGCCTGAGGACCCCTTAGTCCAGGACACCCTCAGCGACCGACCCAATAGTAAAGAAATCCAAGCCCATTATGGGGCGCGGAACCGTTCTGGAGGGATGGCTCAATGGGCCATGCAAAATACACACAACACCGGATAACGTACCAACCCACAACCTTAGAGCATGTTTGATACTCCGACAACTGGCCAAGAGCGGCGAGGATATCCTCACCAAAAACACAGCGGAGCAAATCCCCCCCCCCCAACGCAACAATCACAGTGTATTGACAGTCTCCGACACTTTTGCTTCAAACAATTGGCGCAAGACGGCACTCCACGACCTCGCCGAAGTCTGCCAAGTTGCAACAATAAATCCCTGGAACGACACGGCTATAACTTTTAATGCCAGTGACGAACCAAAAATCTGGTCAGTCTGGGCACCAGCCGCCTTGGTCCTCAACCCAATTGTGGATGGATTTTGGCTCACTAAAGTGCTCATGGATGGTGGCAGCAGACTAAACCTCATCTACGAGGACACACTGAATAAAATGGGAATAGACAGGAGCCGCATCAAGCATAGTAATACAACCTTCTGATGGATCATTCCCAGCCGGGTGGCACGATGCGCAGGGAAAATTACAGTCGATGTGGTATTCGGCACGCCGGAGAACAATCGGTCCGAAGAGATAACCTTCCAAGTGGCCCCTTTCGACAGTGGATATCATTCCCAGTTGGGGCGAGATGCATTCACACGCTTTCTAGCTATGCCTCATTACGGGTATATGAAGCTCAAGATGCTCGGGCCCAATGGTATTATCACTCTTGCTAGTGATTCGGACATGGCCCTCCGCGCCAAAAAAAACATCCCTAGCCCTCGAGGCACTGTCTGAGGCCCTCGTGGGCGAAGAATTAACCGCACTACCGCTCTATGGTGGATAGGGACGACGTAATCCTTGATAAGCGTCCCAAATCCACCTCCCTCCAACCAGTAGATAAAATAGTCAAATTTCAAGTCCACCAGACAGACCCCAAGAAGACAACTTCCATCGGGGCATAGCTGGACCCAACGGTTGACGCCGCACTACGAACGTTCCTGCGTGAGAACTGGGATATATTCGCCTGGCACCCTTCTGATATGCCAGGAATCCCACACAGGGTGGCCGAACACAGTCTCAATATATTGAAGGGATATAAGCCGGTCAAGCAAACACTGCGGCGCTTTTCCGAACCTAAACGACAAGCCATGGGGGAGGAGCTAGCCAAGTTAATCGAGGCCGGATTCATCAGAGAATTAAAACACCCGGACTGGCTAGCAAACCTGGTGATGGTACCAAAGAAGGACAAATCCTAGCGCCTGTGCGTCAATTTCAAAGATGTCAATAGGGCTTGCCCTAAGGATCCCTTCCCCTGCCCCGCATCGATCAAGATTATTGACGCTACTACACGACATGACTCACTGTGTTTTCTCGACGCATACTTGGGGTACCATCAAACTAAAATGAAGGAATCTGATCAAGATGCAACGACATTCATCACCCCATACGGGACTTTCTGCTTCAACACTATGCCCATTGGGTTTAAAAACACTGGCGCCACCTACCAACGCATGATTCAAACATGCCTGGAGAAGCAAATCGGCAAGCAAGGTTGTCAGAATCGTGATTTTGAATCGAATCGGAGCTCTGATGGCAGGATCGCAAATCGTAGATTCTTCACTATCAGGATCGTAGAAACGTAGATTCCATGAACTAAAATCGTAGAATCAGAGCAATAAGATTGGATCGTAAAGTCGAATCGTATAACAGAATGCGATTCTGACAACATTGTCGGCAAGACAGTGGAGGCATATGTGGATGACATCGTCATCAAGACTAAGCATGTCAAGTCATTAATAGACGACCTGCGTCTCACATTCGACAACCTCCGGACATATGACATTAAGCTCAATCCAGAAAAGTGTGTTTTCAGCGTTCTCCCCGGAAAGCTGCTGGGCCGGGCTTCATCGTTTCCAATGGAGGAATTAAGGCAAATCCAGCCAAAATCCGAGCTTTGTCACAATTGGCTACACCAACCGACATTAAACAGGTCCAAAAACTAGCCCGATGCATGGCAGCTTTAAGCCGCTTTATCTCCAGACTAGGAGAAAAAGCATTGCCACTTTATTGCCTTCTCTGACGTACCGACCACTTCGAGTGGACGGAAGCGGCAACGGCCGGACAGGAGGAAATAAAGGCTCTTTTAGCGAGCAACCCAATCCTAGACGCGCCAAATGTCAGCGAACCGATGTTATTATACATCTCCGCAACACACCAGGCAGTGAGCGCAGTGCTCATCGTTGAGCGAGAGGAGGACGGACACAAGTTCCCACTCTAGAAACCAGTATACTGCGTATCCACTATCCTTACACCATGCAAATCCGGGTACCCTCATTACCAAAAGATAGCATATGCAGTTTTCATGGCATCCCGGAAGCTACAACACTATTTCCAAGAGTGTTCGATTATGGTGGCTTCCGAAGTACCACTTAATGATATAATAAATACCTGCAACGCTACGGGTCGGATTGCCAAGTGGGATATTGAGCTACTACCATTTGACATCACATACAAACCACGCCGGGCCATTAAATACCAAGTATTAGCCGACTTCGTTGCTGAATCGACAGAGGCCGAACTCCCTAAAGAGTATGGCACATATTCCAACTGGGTCATGTACTTCGATGTCTCTAAAATGCTGTCTGGTTTAGGAGCAGGCATCGTTTTAACGTCCCCAACTGGAGACGCAGTCTAGTACGTACTCCAAATATTATACACAGACTCCAACAATGCAGCAGAATACGAGGCCTTATTGCACGGTCTTCGGATGGCTGCCTCCATGGGCATACAACGCCTGGAGGTGCGCAGTGATTCAAACCTTGCAATATCCCAAATAAATGGAGACTTTGATAGCAAGGATCCGAAGATGGTGGCCTATTGTAACGCCGTGCTCAAAATATCAGCGTGGTTCAAGGGACACGAGTTCCATCATCTGGCTCGAGAAAGTAATCAAGCGGCGGGCATCCTCACTCGCATGGGCGCCAAGCACGACGCCGTCCCACCTAACATCTTTTTGGAAAGGCTCTTCAAGCCTTCCGTGGTGTGGCAGGATGAGAGCGGCAACACTAGTCCGGATCCGACTATACCCCCAGATTCTGAACACAATACCGATATGACCGGGGGCTCAGCCACCATAATAACACCATCGGCCCATCTAATAATGGCAGTAATTGCCCCATGGACTGAACCGTTCTTTGCCTACCTTAATAGGCGAGAGCTCCCTGAGGACTAGAATGAGGTTCGCAGCCATATGCCTCCCACCGCTCTATAAACAATCCCCATTACTTGGCCTTTTGCAGTCTGGGGGCTTGATATGGTCTGACCCCTTAAAGGAGGAAGCCATAAGAAAAAATATCTGCTGGTCATGGTAGATAAAATCACCAAATGGATAGAGGCCAGACCAGTTAAAACGGCCAAAGTCGGACCAGTGATAGACTTTATATCCGGCGTTGTGCACCGTTATGGTGTCCCACACAGCATCATCACCGATAACGGCTCCAGCTTTACAGCCGATGAAGTGAAAGCCTGGTGTGCTAGCCTGGGCATTAAGCTCGATTACGCCTCCGTCTATCATCCACAAACAAACAGTTAAGTCGAACGAGCTAATGGTCTTATTATGAGCGGCATTAAGCCTAGACTAGTGCGGTCTTTGAAAGAATCAAACAAGCACTGGGTTGAGGAGCTCGACTCCGTACTCTGGGGGCTGCGGACCATGCCCAATCGCACTACCGGATATACACCCTTCTTCATGGTGTACGGTGCAGAGGCTGTGTTGCCCTGCGATATTATTCATGACTCATCTCGAGTGCGCATGTACGAAGAGAAAGAGGTCGAGCTCGATCGACAGGACGGCTTAGATGCCCTGGAGGAGGAGCGCGGCGTCGCAAAAGCCCTTTCCGCATTTTATCAACAACAGGCTCGCAAATATCAAAGCAGAGAATTGCGGGCCAAGACCTATAACATTGGCGAACTCGTTCTACGCTTACAAGAGAAGAAAAAGGACAAACTCAAGCCCAAGTGGGAGGGTCCCTTCATCATAGATGAAGTTCTTACTGGAGGAGCGTACCGCCTGCATGATGCATCGGACAACCGTTTAGAGTTGAACCCATGGAATGCCGCCAGACTCGAAAGATTCTATGCCTAGAGCCGGGCTCTTTGTTCGTCTTCTTCTCCCTTTGTTTCCGTTATTCGTTTTCCTCTCTTTAACCCTTTTTCTAGCTTTAAGCTCTGGTGCGGCTAAACCACACACCTATGATGTGCACATCCTTACATGTATACACTCATAATACCTGGGGGCTTCTTTTACATAAGCTTATTATTATTATTTTTCGAGCATCAAGCTCAACACATATGTGTCCTCTTTCACATATGTACCTTTTCTTGTGAACTTCGTGGCGATTCCTGATGTTGCGCTAGGGCCGCGTGCCAACTTGTGCAGCATAGCTAGGCTGGCCCACACGGGTTTCCCTCCTCCCATGCTCTCCTTAGTGCTCTGCATCCTTAGGTCCTGGCCCTCAAGCGAGCTCAGCCGCCGCTGGTATGCCAGGTCACGATGTCGTGGTCAAGGCCAGGGGGTGAGGGATGGAGAGACAGTAAGAGCTCCTGAGTCGTGATGCTAAGGATCCCCCCTTTTAATGCGCAAGCGAAGTGCACGAGAGAAAAGGAGACTCACGGTGCCTCCTGCTATCCTCCCCGCGGGGTCCCTGTGAACAGGCACAAAAAGAACATGGTTTGCCGTTACAGCCGCCTGCCTGCCGCTGGTTGGTCCGGATGAAGTCAAGGCACTGAGGGCCTGGTGAGGTGACGTGCGCGGGGTGTGCCGTGAGCCAGAGCTCGACCGCTCAGATTTGTCGACGTGGCAGGGACGGACTCATGCACCAGCGCTGTGCCTGTGAGGAGGCCCCGTGGGAGGCGATGATCGAGCAGGTGATAACCGTAGGCAGGTTAAGCTGGGAAGGCAAATCAGCTTGGGTAAATGCAGGAAGATACATGCCACTGTGTCCGGCCCGAGCGGCTTGGGGATGATGCAGCCTGAGGGGCGCCCCCAGCAAAGTAAGCTAAAGACATGAGCAAAAGGGATACATGCCGTAGCGACGGACCCACGCGGCCTGGGAGTAATGCAGCCCGAGGGGCACTCCCAGCTTAAACGAGCTTGGAACATGTCACCTGGTTCTGTTGGCGAAGCAGAGTTGGTGCAGCAGAAGGCGTGCGTCGAAGAAATGACTCCTCGTGAGCCACCGGAGCCCTGAGCCTCGGGACGCTCTGGGGGCTGAGGAGGCTCCCTGAAGACTGTATCCGTTTCCTCCAGGACAGCGCGGTACCTTGCCTCTTGAGCCGCCAGGTCATGCCGCATGTTGCGCTGATAGGCCGACTATAACGCCCCGTATAGAACTTTCCATATTTGTAACTCCGAGTCTTGCCTTTTCCAGAGATGCGATATCAGTTTCCCTTCGTGGTTGGGTTTTGTCTTTGTTTTTATTTTTGTTCATGTCATGCATTTCATATCATGTCATCATGTGCATCACATTTGCATACGTGTTTGACTCATGCATCCGAGCATGTTCCCCGTTGTCCGTTTTGCAATCCGGCACTCCTATGTCCTCCGGCGCCCCTTTTTGTCTCTTTTAGTGAGCGGGTGTTAAACTTTCTCGAAATGGTCTGAGATTTGCCAAGCGGCCTTGGTACACCACCGGTAGACCGCCTGTCAAGTTTCGTGCCATTTGTAGTCTGTTTGATACTCCAACGGTTAACCGGGGAACCATAAAGACCTCGTGTGTGTTGCAGCCCGACACCCCTCTAAAGTGGCCCAATAACCCTTCCAAACCCCTTCCATGTCATCCGCCGCCAGATCACGATCACGTGGACGAAAAGTACACCTCATTTGGAGACTCCTACCTCCTCCTACCTATAAATATGTGTCTCCCTTCAAAAATTCGCGCAGATGAAGCCCTAGCGTCTTCCTCCTCGCGCCGCAGGACACATCCGTCCGCGCCGGACCTGTCCGCCGTGCCCAGCCACCTCACTCCAGCCAATCTGAAGCCGCCACGTCACCTCGTCGCCGCTTTCCTCCACTTGCGTCACGCCACGTCACCGGCGCCAGGGCCCCACTTTGCCGCGCCACTCGGGTCGCAGATCTGGCCCGCCCCAGGCCGAACCGGGCCGCGCCGAGCCCGCCCTCCGCCGCCGCTCACCCGCACCGCCCACGCACTCCTCCTCCTCCTCACACCTCACCGGCGCTTCGCCGGACGCCGCTCCGACCTCGTCGGACTTTGCCTCGGCTTCCGCGTCGTCGCCGTCCGCACCTCGCCACCACGCCTCCACACCGTGCGCCCCGTGCCACCGCCCATGGGACGACGCCACTGCGCCGCCTCGTGCCTCGCTTGGCCTCGCCGGAACTGCCGCCTGACCTCCCGCGAGCTCGCCGGAGCACGGGGACCGTGACGCCTCCCGCTCCGCTCCTCCGTCTCCCCCGATGGCCGCCCGGCTTCCACCGGTCAGATCTAGGTTGGGGATGGAAGGATCCGCCGTCTCCTTTCCTCACCGGCGTCTTCCACGACCTCCTCTGCAGCCGCACCTCGCCGGAGAAGGCCCCCTCGCTGGAGTTGACCTCGGTTCGCGCGCCACCGACGAACCCTAGATCTAGCCCTGAGGGTATAATTTCTATCAAAGTCCTTTTCTGCAACTTTTCCATGCTATGTTCATCCTTCCATAACTACTCATCTGTAGCTCCGTATCATACGTGTGATATGTAAAAATGTTCAGCATGATGTGCTCTTCATTTTGTTCCATTGTGGCATGCTTGTTTGAGTCCATCTTGATGTCCAAATCACTGATGCAAGAGTGCTAAAAAATGTTATGTGTTGTTACTTAGCAGATTATGAGGATTTGTCATTTTTGTCACTTTTGTTGTGTGCTTCATATGGGCATGAGCTCTACATGTGTTTTGGTCTATGCCATGCTATCTTTATAGGGGTGCTTACCATGTATTTTTGTGATCAATGTGGTGACTAGCGCAAGCATGCAAAGTAGTCTTCGTGATATTGCTATTTTCAGGGACTTAGAATTTTACTAGGTCCTTTTCCTGCTGTTATTTTTATGCCATGTAACCATGATGCTAAAGTGAGATCCATGCTTGTTTTGAGTTTCTTCAGTAAGGATGATTTGGACATATGGTTGTGCTCTATCCATCCATGCCCCTTTTTGCATTTATATAGTGCCCTAGCATGACTTAATCTTGCTATACTTTTTCTATAAAATGTTCCTTGCAAATTGTTTACATGTTAATCAATTTTGTCATGGATGTTGTAGTTGACCCAAGCATGCTATAAACTTGTTCTTGCCATGGTTAGCCTTATGAACATGTCTTATTGCTGATGCTATGCTTAGCTTGTCATGCAAGGCCTTGCGATGTGTGAATCAAGCTCGCAAAGAGGCCTTCGTAATTCTGTTTATGCCATGCTCAGTTTTCTGCTAAGTTTGAATCTGTTTATAAAACTTGCTATGTTTAAATGGGTGCCATCATATCCTCTGTGCCTTTTTGTCTCATAGTCAGTAAGGGGCTTTTGTCCTATGCTTTGAGTAGATTCATGCCATGCCTTGTTTTCCTATGATCTTTTCCTGTAGCATGTTGTTTGCTTGCTCTAAACATTGCTTCCTGATGTTAGTTCTTGTCATGTTAGTTTTTTCACTAAGTCTGTGAAGCTGATATCTTTTGCACTTTTGCCATGCTTGTTTGAATCTGCTCTTGTGTGATTTAGCCGTAGCTTAGTGTTCATCTTTTGTCAAGAATCTTGAGTAGATCAATGCCATGTGCTTTGTTGCAATGTTGGAGTGCAGTAGCTTAATTTTTTTGTTGCATTTAAATGGCATCGTGCTGTTAATCGCAGACTTGTGCCATTCTTGTTTTGCTTGCCATTTGTAAACCGTGCATCCGACGGTGATCTTTATATCAATTTCGACTGAAATCATCTCATCTTTCCTGTGGCACTCTTGGATTGCCAAGTTGATGCCTTGATCAATCTTTTCCTTCCGGAGCATGCATATGCATTGCATATCACATCCCGCATGCCATGCCATGTTTTGCATCATGTTGTGTCTGCATTGCACCGTGGTTGATTGTTGCTTCCTTTGCTTGTGTTCCTGCCTTGGGTAGATCCAGGAGACGAGATCATGATCGAGGAACCCGTTGAGTACGCTTACGAGGATCAAGCTTTCGTCAACTCGGAGAACTTTGCAGGCAAGATGACCATACCCTCGAAATCACTTGTATCTTTGCTTGATAGTTTCTCGCTCTTTTGCTATGCCGTGATACCTTCCACTTGCTATATCATGCCTCCCATATTGCCATGTCAAGCCTCTAACCCACCTTTCGTAGCAAACCATTGTTTGGCTATGTTATCGCTTTGCTCACCCCCTCTTATAGCGTTGTTAGTTGCAGGTGAAGATGAAGTTTGTTCCTTGTTGGAACATGGATATTGATGGGATATCATTATTATATCGTATTTACTTTAATGCATCTATATACTTGGTAAAGGGTGGAAGGCTCGGCCTTATGCCTGGTGTTCTGTTCCACTCCTGCCGCCCTAGTTTCCGTCATACCGGTGTTATGTTCCTTGATTTTGCGTTCCTTACACGGTTGGGTGTTATGGAAACCCTTGACACTTCTCTTTGAATAAAACTCCTCCAGCAAGGCCCAACCTTGGTTTTACATTTGCCTAACAACCTAGCACCTTCCCTTGGGTTCTGCAGACTCAAGGGTCATCTTTATTTTAACCCCCCGGGGCCAGTGCTTGTCTAAGTGTTGGTCCGAACCTGTCAGCCGCCGGTGGCCACCAGCGGCAACTCTGGGCTGGCCTACCGGAATCTTGGACAATCTGGTGTTGCCCTGAGCACGAGATATGTGCAGCTCCTATCAGGATGTGGGCACATCGGGCGACTTTGCTGGTCTTGTTTTACCATTGTCGAAATGTCTTGTAACCGGGATTCCGAGACTGATCGGGTCTTCCTGGGAGAAGGAATATCCTTTGTTGATCGTGAGAGCTTGTGATGGGCTAAGTTGGGACACCCCTGCAGGGTTTTGAACTTTCGAAAGCCGTGCCCGCGGTTATGGGCAGATGGGAATTTGTTAATATTCGATTGTAGAGAACTTGACACTTTATCTAATTAAAATGAATCAACCGCGTGTGTAGCCATGATGGTCTCTTTTCGGCGGAGTCCGGGAAGAGACCACGGTTTCGTGTTATGCTTGAACGTAAGTAGCTTCAGGATCACTTCTTGATCATTATTAGCTTCTCGATCGTTCTTTGAAATCTTCTCGCTCTCTTTTGCGTAAGTTAGCCACCATATATGCTAGCGCTTGCTGCATCTCCACCTCACTACCTTTCCTACCCATAAGCTTAAATAGTCTTGATCTCGCGGGTGTGAGATTGCTGAGTCCTCGTGACTCACAAATACTTCCAAACAGTTGAAGGTGCCGATGATACTAGTGCAGGTGACGCAACCAAGCTGAAGTGGGAGCTTGATGAAGATCCTGGTTGTTGTTTTGTTTCGTTCCCTTTTCATCAGTAGTGGAGCCTAGTTGGGACGATCGGGGATCTAGCATTGGGGTTGTCTTATTTTATTTTGGTTCCGTAGTCGGACCTTGTTTGTATTCAGGATGATGTATGCTATATTAATGTATTGTGTGAAGTGGCGATTGTAAGCCATCTCTTTATCACGTTCTTTTCAGTACATGGGATGTGTAAAGATTACCCCTCTTGTGACATGCCTACCATGCGGTTATGCCTCTAAGTCGTGCTCTGACACGTGGGAGATATAGCCGCATCGTGGGTGTTACAAGTTGGTATCACAGCCTTCCCCGACTTAGGAGCCCCTTGCTTGATCGAATCACTAACGTTGTTGAGTCTAAAAAAATGTTTTGAGTCTTATAGGACTATATATATCGGATAGTAGGATTCTTTTTACTCCTCAGTCCCTTCATCGCTTTGGTGAGGCTTCCTGACGTAGAGTTTTGACTCTTCTCTCCTCAAATTTCATGATTTTTTTAGGATGACGCGGGTATCTAGGAATCGTTCTGATGGTTTTGTGACAAGAACATTGTTCTTGGTGCCTCCTGACATTTAGGGGTTGTGGCAGTGTAACACCCTTGATGCGGCTATATCTCCTACGTGTCGAAGCACGACTTAGAGGCATAACCGCATTGAAAGCAATGTCGCAAGTAAGGTAATCTTCACCACATCCCATGTAATATAGATAATAAAAGGGGAAGGTACATAGTTGGCTTACACTCTCCACGTCAAACAAAGTACATAAATAGCATTACACCATCCAATCACTCATGGCCTGACTACGGTGCCAAAATAAAAGACCAACCCAACATGCGACACGGTCCCGATCGCCCCAACTGGGCACCACTACTGATCATCAGGGAAAGACACATAGTAACGGCGTGAGTCCTCATCGAACTCCCACTTGAGCTCAAGCGCGTCATCTGGAACGGAGTCGTCTGGCCCTGCATCTGGTTTTGGAAGTAATCTGTGAGCCACAAGGACTGAGCAATCTCGCACCCTCGCAATCAAGACTACTTAAGCTTATAGGTAAGGCAAGGTAATATGTGGAGCTGCAGCAAGCGACTAGCATATATGGTGGCTAACCTGTTCGCAAAAGAGAGCGAGAAGAGAAGGCAAAGCGCGAACGAAGAACTAGATAACATCCTGAGACAAGCATTACTCCAACACCGTGTTCACTTCCCGTACTCCGCCGAGAAGAAACCATCACGGTAACTCACAAAGTTGATTCATTTTAGTTAAGTTATGGTTCAAGATTATCTACAACCGGACATTAACAAATTCTGATCTGCCCATAACCGCGGACACGGCTTTCAAAAGTTCAAATCCCTGCAGGGGGTCCCAACTTAGCCCATGACAAGCTCTCACGGTCAACCAAGGATATTCCTTCTAGCAGGAAGACCCGATCAGACTCGGAATCCCGGTTACAAGACATTTTGACAAGTTAAAACAAATCCAGCAACATCGCCCGAATGTGCCGACAAATCCCGATAGGAGCTGCACATATCTCGTTCTCAGGGCACACTCAGATTGTCCAAACTTCCGGTAGGCCAGCCCAGAGTTGCCCCTGGTGGCCACCGGTGGCTGACGAGGTGGACCAACACTCAAAGTAGCACTGGCCCAGGGGGGTTTAAATAAGATGACCCTTGGGCTCCGGAAACCCAAGGGAAAAAGAGGCTAGGCGGCAAATGGTAAAACCAAGGTTGGGCATTGCTGGAGAAGCTCTATTCAAGGCGAACTGTCAAGGGGTTCCCATTATCACCCAACCACGTAAGGAACGCAAAATCCGGGAACATAACACCGATATGACAGAAACTAGGGCGGCAAGAGTGGAACAAAACACTAGGCGAGAGGCCAAGCCTTCCACCCTTTACCAAGTATATAGGTGCATTAAGATAACAAGGTAATATAATGATATCCCAACAAGAAAATAATGTTCCAACAAGGAACAGTCTCCAATCTTCACCTGCAACTAGCAACGCTATAAGAGGGGCTGAGCAAAGTGGTAACATAGCCAATCAACGGTTTGCTAGGACATGGTGGGTTAGAGGTTTGACATGGCAATTTGGAAGGCATGATAAGCAAGTGGTAGGCATCGTAGCATAGGCATAGCAAAAGAGCGAGCATCTAGCAAATCAAAGATAGAAGTGATTTCGAGGGTATGATCATCTTGCCTGCAAATTTGTCAGAGTTGACTGGATCCTCGAAAGCAAACTCAACGGGCTCCTCATTAGTGAACTGGTCTCCCGGCTCTACCCAAACAAGACAAACAAGCAAAAAGGACACAATCAACCACGTGCAAAGCTCAAACAACATGATGCCAACATGGTATGCTATGCGAGATGCGATATGTGATGCATATGCAAGATTTGAAAAGGAATGAATGAACCTAGCCTCAATGTGGAAATCCAAGTGTACCACTGGAAAGGTGAGGCGATTTCGGTATAAATCGATATAACGAACACCGGAATCGGAGACACGGTTTGGAAATGGCAAGCAATTCAAATATGGCACCGGTCTGCGATATACAGCAAGTAGCCATCTAAATGCAACAAGTTAAACATGCTACAACACTCAAACATGGCAACAAAATACATGGCAGGGATCCAATCATGATGCTTAACAAAAGATGAACACTGAGCTACGGCCAATTCATCCATTAACAGGTTCAAACGAGAATGGCAAAAGTGCAATTGGTAAACAGATTTCAGACTTTGGAGCTTGAAAACTATATGCTACAGGTCCTGAACATGGCAAAGTAAAGCATGGGATGGAGCTACTCAAAGAGCTTAACAAAAGTCCCTTAGTGACCATGAGCCAAAAGGGATCATAAAATACCATTGCAAGCATGTGAACATGGCAAAAACATAATCAGATCTCAGACTTAGTGAAAAACTGGAGCATGCAAATCAGATATCAAGTAGGCATGTTTACGAGCTCGATGCACTCTCTACAGAGCATGTCATGACAATCTAAGAATACACCCATCAATAATACACATTATGCAAGCTAGACATGGCAAGAACAATAACATAGCATGCACGGATCAACTACAACATCCTCGGCAAAATCGCTAACAAGTAGACAATCTGCCCAGATTCACGAAATAGCAAAAGTAGAGCTCGATTGACTCAAGCTAGGGTGCTCCATAATTGCAAACAAAGACATGGATGTATATAGCACTATAAGATTAACAAAACTTCCTTACTTATCATCCTCAAAATATGCATGGATCACTAGGAAACAACATGAACATATGGCATATTGATCAAAACAGTCCAAGGACTTAGTGGAATTGCTAAGTCCCTGAAATCAGCATTAATGAATGCACCACTTTGCAAGGTTGTGCTAGTCACCACATACATCAAAAAAATACATGGATGGCACCTCTGGAAATATGACAAAGCATATAACAAAAAATATGTAGAGCTCAGGGGCATATCATGCACACAATAATCATGACAAAAATGACAAATAGCTATTTGGAGCAGCAGATCTGACAATTACTCAAATAGCACTATTCCAACAGCATTTCGGGCATCAAGATAAACTCAAATGAAAATGATGCAATGGGATGAAATTATGTGCTCTCTGAGATGAACATTTTGATATGCTATATGCCCAAAACGGATCTACGGATGCAAAGTTACGATGCGATGAACATGGCAATATAATCTGCAGACTTAGGGAAAAAATTAGGTCAACCCTAATTTCCAGACTGGATCCGGCGCGTGGATCGAGGTTCACCGGGGGCCTCGCCGGTGTCCGTCGGGGAAGCGGCTACCGGAGCTCACCGGAGGAGGGGAAGGGCTCGCCGGGCCCCGGACGAGGACGGTGGCTGCGCTGGCGTCCGCGGCGTGGGTCGGCGATGGCCGCGGCGGCTTGGTGCGGCGCCGGCCGGAGGAAGTGCCGGAGCTCGCCGGAGAACTAGGCGCGGCGGCAGGGCGCGCCGGAGATGGAGGCGAGGGCGCAGGGGCGGCGCGCGACTCCCAGGCGGCGGTCGGCGACCGATGGGCCTCGGGGGCCGGCAAGATCCGCTGCGATGTGGGCGCAGCGGTTCGGAGAATGGGGAGATGCCACGTGGCGCTGGCGGGCGGGTCAGACACGTCCGGCACCGGCGGACGTTGTCCGGCGCGCGGTGGGAGAAGGGGGTTAGGGTTTCACCAGGAATTTCGGAGTGGGTACTATATATAGGCATAGGAGGAGCTAGGAGAGTCCAAATGAGGTGCGGTTTTCAGCCACGCGATCGTGATAGAACGCTCTAGATGATGGAGAGGGTTTTGTTGGGTTTTGGGCCAAATTCGAAGGGTGTTGGGCTGCAACACACACGAGGCCTTTTCAGTCCCTCGGTTAACCGTTGGAGCATCAAACGAAGTCCAAATGGTACGAAACTTGACAGGCGGTCTACCGGTAGTAAACCAAGGCCGCTTGGCAAGTCTCGGTCCAATCCGGAAATGTTTAATCCCCACACATGAAAGAAAGGTAGAAATGGCCACCGGAGGAGAACGAAGCGCCGGAATGCAAAACAGACAACAGGGAAAATGCTCGGATGCATGAGATGAACACGTATGCAAATGCAATGCACATGATGACATGATATGAGATGCATGACAACAACAACAACAACAACAACACAAGGAGAAAAAACCCCAAACCCGAGAAAATAAAATAACTTAATGCCGGAAACAACAAGAGTTGGATTACATATTAGGTAAATCATATCCGGGGTGTTACAGGCAGTGTCCCGGGGTGTTGAGCTCCAAGGTGTTATCATCACAATTTTATCATTACAGTTCGGGAACACCTCAGTTTGACGACATCGAAAATCTCTTTTATGCAGTTGTTGGTGAGATAACCTCGACGCCACCTAGTACTGGTGCGAGATTTCGGGAGTATTGCCATAACTCGTATAACAGGTGCTTTTCGAAGTTGAGGTAAATGATTTCCGAAGGTTTCTTGGTTATGTGTTGAAGGATGGATACAACTGGATGTAGGATTTGCTAGTTTTGGGTGAGATATTATGCTTCCCCTGTATCCCCAACACCCGATTGCATAACCAGAAAGTTTCGAGAGTTTATAAGTGGGAATTCAATTAGCTCCTAGAATATCTTTCCAACAGACACATGATACGATATGGGATCTATCATATGTTTGATTCCGGCTTATTCTGCAAACCAATCCTTTGTTTTGTTTTCAGTTTTGGTATTCGCGTTGCTTCGAAGTAAAATGTTGATTCCATACCTTTCCTAAGCGGTGTTCTCATATTTCTATGTGAATACTAATCCTTCCTAATAATCGAGATTTTCATGTCAATCCTTTTCAACCGGTGTGCATCTCTTCAAGTGGATCGAATAATTTCAACATCCGCAAGATCAATTCTAAGTTTCTCAACGGTATTTGTTTCATCTGTCCCAAGTTGTCTTTGTTTTTCCCGCCCTCCCACCCTTTTCTTCTCCTTCAAGGATTCAGATTCCTTAATCAAGTATTCTTTTATCGATGGGAAGTCTCTCCATTCTTTTCGTCAATGTTCTTATCCGGTGATTCTCAAGAAAATACTAATGGAGCTTCAAGTTCATCTTTTTTTCCTTCTTCTTCCACTTTTCTTCTCCAGTGGATTCAATTCAAGCTTTGGTATTGAGCATAGTCCTTTCTTTTTGCCCAATACTTTTCTCATGCTGGTGCACCTCATAATCATTCCCCGCTTGCTATTCAATTTTTCGGGAGTGCTAAAGATATCCCAGAAGATACAAGTTTCCATTCTTAGATCCGTTCAACCTATTTCCAGGTTGTTATCTCATTCAAGACATTAAATTCATCCGACGCAATCTCTCTCTTAAATTTTTCAACGGTGTATCTTTTGAGTGCCCCTAACCCCCAGGTTTTTTCCCAGGATCTGACCTGGCTCTTCTAGTTTTCCGGAGGTATTCTCAAATTCTTTTCAAAGTTTGACGTAAGAATGAATTATCATCATTCAAATATCTTTCTACTATATCGCTTTCAAATTCTTTTTATCATTGGTTCAATCTTTCTAATTTTGATCCCGAAGTATCTCAACAATTCATGGTGGTGTTTCTTATCATCATTCTCAACATTTGAAGACCGAAGAAGAGTTTTCCCTCCAAATCTTAGCCATTTCTCTCAAAGATTCGTGATTCTAGCTTGTTTTCCACCCTCACATAATTGTTTTCGATTGTGAGAATTCTCTAAAACCATCCGGAGCATTTCAGGAACCTTTTTCAGTTTGATTCTCTGGAGGCTATCATTTCAGAAGATTTATTGATTCCAGCCTTCAGCTCTCGTTCTACAAATATTACCGGTGCATCATTCAAGTTTTCTCTAATCAGATCGTGATCTCTTCGTTCTCATGTATCTAAATTCCCTCAAGTATCTTCATTCATTCTCTAATTCTTCCCGGTGTTTCCTTATCTTTTCTTCGTTCATTTTCAATTCTTACGGTGGTTCATTCAAGTTTTCTCTTCCTTCATTACCATATCAATTTATTCATTGTTTCAATCCTACCGGTGGATCGTTGAAGACCTTCTCAAGTTTAAGCTATACCTCTCTTTAATCCTTTCCACGAGAATAAGTAGTATGCAAAATCCGTTGCTTGTCATCAATTTAAATAGGTGAAGGATAAGCATAATGTAATTCTTATTCTTGTTTCATTCCGAAGGTTCATCAAATTCTCAGTTTCAATTGTTTCATCTTTCTTTTCCAGAGTTCCAAGTTTTTCCGCATTATCTCATCATGAATCTCCATTTAATCAATTGAAGGGTTCATCTTATTCTTTTCATCCTTCACTTCTTTTGATCATTCTATTATTACCGGAGTTCATCATGGAGTTTCTACATGTTGGTTCATCAAGGATTTAATTCCTTCTCGAAGTGTTCATCGAGATTCTTCTCAGAGGAGTTCAATAATTCTTAATCTTGCATTCCAAAATTTAATTCTTTCATATCTCATCTTTTGTGGTGGTTTTATGTCATTGTTGATCATTTCCCTTTGTGTATCATGATTCATAAGTTTTCAAGAGTGACATATCTTAAATCCATCATTTTCAATTCATTCAGGACATCTTTTCAATCCTATAAATCTCGTCATTGGAGTTATCTTGGGTTATATTTCACCTAAAGCTTTTCCCTAAGGATTGTTGCTATTTATGGTGCTTATAAATGACCCAAGTTCTTCATTTACCCTCCCGGTGGAATAAGTTTCTCGTCTCCTTGTTGATATCAATCCAACCTATTGTTTTCCGTTAATGGCAGAATTTCATCTCATAATGTTGAGTTGTCTTCCATAAGTCCACGTCAAGTTTATCCTTTCATTGTTGTTAATCCAACAACTCCGTGCTAGCATTGTTTGTAAGCGTGCTCTCTCAGAATCTTGTTTCCCTCCGTTCATTTCTTTCCAGTGTTTCTTTCTTTCGGAGGCATGTGATGTTGCTCTCTTCACTCATCATCTCAGATCATGAGGATCATGTTCTTTTCATGCTTATCCATTTAGCCAAAGTGTTGTGTCCTCTGCTTAAGTTCTTTTCATCTTATCAAGTCTTGCATCTCTTTTCAACCGAAGTGCTGTCTGAATTTGTTCTTCCTTGTTCCTCTTTTCTGACGGAGATTGTCAACTTCGCTTATCTCTGTTGTATTATTTTCTCGAAATGGTTTAACCTCTCAAGGTTCAAGGTTCTTTGGTTTGACTCATTGTTCAAAGAAGCAACTTAGTTTTACCTCTTCTCTTCCTCTTCCTTTTTTCCTCCGGTGCCATCCTAGATCTCGGGACGAGATCCTCTCGTAATGGTGGAGTGTTGTAACGCCCCGGATACAACTTTCCATATTTGTAACTCTGACTCTTGCCTTTTTCGGAGATGTGATATGAGTTTCCCTTCGTGGTTGGGTTTTGTCTTCGTTTTGCTTTTTGTTCATGTCATGCATTTCATATCATGTCATCATGTGCATCGCATTTGCATACGTGTTCGAGTCATGCATCCGAGCATTTTACCCGTTGCCGCTTTTGCAATCCGGCACTCCTACGTCCTCCGGCGCCCCCTTTTGTCTCTTTTTGTGAGCGGGCGATAAAATTTCTTGAAATGGTCCGAGATTTGCCAAGCGGCCTTGGTACACCACCGGTAGACCGCCTGTCAAGTTTCATGCCATTTGGAGTCCGTTTGATACTCCAACGGTTAACCGGGGAACCGTAAAGACCTGTTGCAGCCTGACACCCTGCTAAACTAGCCCAGTAACCCTTCCAAACCCCTTCCATGTCCTCCGCTGTCGGATCACGATCGTGTGGCCGAAAACTACACCTCATTTGGACACTCCTACCTCCTCCCACCTATAAATATGTGCCTCCCTTCAAAAATTCGCGGAGATGAAACCCTTGCGTCTTCCTCCTCACGCCGCCGGACACATCCGTCCGCGCCGGACATGTCCACCACGCCTGGCCACCTCACACCAGCCAATCTGAAGCCGCCACTTCACACCGCCGACGCTTCCCTCCACTTATGTCGCGCCACGTCACCGCCGCCAGCGCCCCACTTCATCATGCCACCCGGGGCCCAAATCCGGCCTGCCCGGGCCGAACCGAGCCGCGCCAGGCCCACCCTCCACCGCCGCTCGGCCGCGCCGCCCGCGCACTCCTCCTCCGCCTCGCACCTCACCGGCACATCGCCGGACGCCGCTCTGACCTTCCGTGTCGCCGCCGTCCTTCGCCTTACCTTCCGTGTCGCCGCCGTCCGCACCTCGCCACTGCGCCTCCATGCCGTGCGCCCCGCGCCACTGCCCGTGGGACGCCGCCACCGCTGCGCCACCTCGCTCCCCACGTGGTCTCGCAGGAATCGCCGCCCGACCTCCAGCGAGCTCGCCGGAGCACAGGGACTGCGACGCCGCCCGCTCCGCTCCTCCGTCTCCCCTGATGGCCGCCCGACTTCCATCAGTCAGATCCGGGCTGGGGATGGCCGGATCCGCCGTCTCCTTTCCTCACCGGCGTCTTCCACGACCTCCTCCGCAGCCGCACCTAGGTAGAGTTGACCTTGGTTCGTGCGCCACCGATGAACCCTAGATCTTTCCCTGAGGGTATAATTTCCGTCTAAGTCCTTTTCTGCAACTTTTTCATGCTATGTTCATCCTGCCATCACTTCTCATCTATAGCTCCGTTTCGTGCGTGTGATATGTCAAAATGTTCATAATGATGTGCTCTTCATTTTGTTCCATTGTGGAATGCTTGTTTGAGTCCATCTTTATGTCCTAATCACTGATGTAAGAGTGCTATAAATTGTTATGTGCTGTAACTTAGCAGATTATGAGGATTTATCATTTTTGTCACTTTTGTTGTGTGCTTCATATGGGCATGAGCTCTACATGTGTTTTGGTCTATGCCATGCTATCTTTACAGGGGTGCTTGCCATGTATTTTTTTGATCAATATGGTGACTAGCACAAGTATGCAAAATAGTCTTCGTGATATTATTTTTACTAAGTCCTTTTCCTGCTATTATTTTTATGCCCTGTAACGATGATGCTACAGTGAGATCCATGCTTGTTCTGGGTTGCTTTAGTAAGGATGACTTGGACATATGGTTGTGCTCTATCCACCCATGCCCCTATTTGCTTTTATGGAGTGTCCTAGCATGACTTGATCTTGCTCTACTTTTGCTATGAAATGTTCCTGGCAGATTGTTTACATGTTAATCAATTTTGCCATGGATGTTGTAGTTGACCCAAGCATGCTATAAACTTGTTATTGCCATGGTTAACCTTATGAACATGTCTTCTTGCTGATGCTATGCTTAGCTTGTCATGCAAGGCCTTGTGATGTGTGAATCGAGCTCGCAAAGAGGCCTTCGTAATTCTGTTTATGCCATGCTCAGTTTTCTGCTAAGTCTGAATCTGTTTATAAAACTTGCTATGTTTACATGGGTGCCATCATATCTTCTGTGCCTTTTTGGCTCATGGTCAGTAAGGGACTTTTATCCTATGCTTTGAGTAGATTCGTGCCATGCCTTGTTTTGGTATGATCTGCTCCTATATCATGTTGTTTTATTGCTCTAAACATTGCTTCCTGATGTTAATTCCTGGCATGTTATTATTTTCACTAAGTCTGTGAACCTGATATCTTTTGCACTTTTGCCATGCTTGTTTGAACCTGCTCTTGTGTGATTTTGCCATAGCTCAGTGTTCATCTTTTGTCAAACTTCATGAGTAGATCACTGCCTTATGATTTGTTGCTATGTTGGAGTGCAGTAGCTTAGTTTCTTGTTGTATTTTAGATGACATCGTGCTGTTAATCGCAGACTTGTGCCATTCTTGTTTTGCTTGCCATTTGCAAATCGTACATCCGATTCCGGTGAACTTTATATCGATTTAGACCGAAATCATCTCATCTTTCCAGCAGCACTCTTGGATTGCTAGGTTGATGCCTTGATCAATCTTTTCCTTCCGGAGCATGCATATGCATTGCATATCACATCCCGCATGTCATGCCATGTTTTGCATCATGTTGTTTGTGCATTGCACCGTGGTTGATTGTTGCTTCTTTGCTTGTGTTCCTGCCTTGGGTAGAGCCGGGAGATGAGTTCATGATTGAGGAACCCATTGAGTACGCTTACGAGGATCAAGCTTTCGTCAACTCGGAGAACTTTGGAGGCAAGATGACCATACCCTCGAAATCACTTCTATCTTTGCTTGCTAGTTGCTCGCTCTTTTGCTATGCCGCGAGACCTACCACTTGCTATATCATGCCTCCCATATTGCCATGTCAAGCCTCTAACCCACCTTTCCTGGCAAACCGTTGTTGGGCTATGTTACCGCTTTGCTCGGCCCCTCTTATAGCGTTGTTAGTTGCAGGTGAAGATGAAGTTTGTTCCTTGTTGGAACATGGATATTGATGGGATATCATTATTATATCGTATTTACTTTAATGCATCTATATACTTGGTAAAGGGTGGAAGGCTCGGTCTTATGCCTGGTGTTTTGTTCCACTCCTGCCGCCCTAGTTTCCGTCATACCGGTGTTATGTTCCTTGATTTTGCATTCCTTACACGGTTGGGTGTTATAGAAACCCTTGACAGTTCGCTTTGAATAAAACTCCTCCAGCAAGGCCCAACCTTGGTTTTACATTTTCCTAATAACCTATCACCTTCCCTTGGGTTCTGCAGACTCAAGGGTCATCTTTATTTTAACCCCCCAGGCCAGTGCTTGTCTAAGTGTTGGTCCAAAACTGTCAGCCGCCGGTGGCCACCAGCGGCAACTCTGGGCTGGCCTACCGGAATCTTGGACAATCTGGTGTTGCCCTGAGAAAGAGATATGTGCAGCTCCTATCAGGATGTCGGCACATTGGGTGGCTTTGCTGGTCTTGTTTTACCATTGCTGAAATGTCTTGTAACCGGGATTCCGAGACTGATCGGGTCTTCCTGGGAGAAGGAATATCCTTTGTTGACTGTGAGAGCTTGTGATGGGCTATGTTGGGACACCCCTGCAGGGTTTTGAACTTTCGAAAGCCGTGCCCGCGGTTATTGGCAGATGGGAATTTGTTAATATCCGGTTGTAGAGAACTTGACGCTTAATCTAATTAAAATGAATCAATCGCGTTTGTAGCCGTGATGGTCTCTTTTCGGCGGAGTCCGGGAAGAGAACACGGTCTCGTGTTATGCTTGAACGTAAGTAGCTTCAGGATCACTTCTTGATCATTATTAGCTTCTCGAGCGTGCTTTGCTTCTCTTCTCGCTCTCTTTTGCATAAGTTAGTCACCATATATGCTAGTGCTTGCTGCAACTCCACCTCACTACCTTTCCTACCCATAAGCTTAAATAGTCTTGTTCTCGCGGGTGTGAGATTGCTGAGTCCTCGTGACTCATAGATACTTCCAAACAGTTGCAGGTGCCGATGATACCAGTGAAGGTGACGTAACCGAGCTCAAGTGGGAGCTTGATGAAGATCGTGGTCGTTTCTTTGTTTCATTCCCTTTTGATCAGTAGTGGAGCCCTGTTGGGACGATCAGGGATCTAGCATTGGGTTTGTCTTCTTTTATTTTGGTTCCATAGTCGGACCTTGATTGTATTCGGGATGATGTGTGCTATATTAATATATTGTGTTAAGTGGTGATTGTAAGTCAACTCTTTATCCCGTTCTTTTCAGTACATGGGATGTGTAAATATTACCCCTCTTGTGACATGCCTACCATGCGGTTATGCCTCTAAGTCGTGCTCCGACACATCGCAGATATTGCCACATCGTGGGTGTTACACCGACGCCACGCTCGGCAAGCCGAGGGGCATGCGAACATAGCTGTGTGGCGGGCCCTCGCAACGGCCCACACGCGAAGGCCACAAGTGCTCCTGAGACACGGCCTTGTTGAGCCCTGGGACATCGATGCAGACACACACAAAGTCGACAAGCTCGGTGCGGTAGTTGTCGCACGTGCCGAAGGTGACAGGCAGGCGGACCTGCCCTATTGGTGTGGTGGAGCCGTCGGTCACTCCTGAGAATGGTTTTGTAGGCTGGAGCTACTCATATGGCACTTGGAGGTTGTCGAATGTGTCGACGGACAGGACGCTGAGCCCAGCACCACCGTCGATGAGGGTCTTTGTAACCTGCACATTGCTGATGACTGGGGAACACAACATCGGGAGGACGTCGGTGGTGGACGCGCACTTGCGCTGATCTGCCGAGTTGAAAGTGATGGCGCACTGGGACCACTTGAGCGGGTGCGCGGCCTCAAGCATGGGGAGCACCGCGTTCACCTCGCAAGCGAACCGTTTGAAGATGCGCTGAGAGGATGGGGCCTGGGCACCGCCCAAGATGCAGGCGATTGCACGCGGCTCTTGGAATCCCCCAGCCCCCTCGTCCTGATGATGATCGCTGTTCCTTCTTGGTGGCGGCAGCGGGGCAATACCGGCGTTGCTTTGGGGACGATCCTCACGAGGCTGGTCCCTCCAGGCCCCCTCGCGAGGATGGTCTTGCCAGCGATCCTCACGAGGCCTGTCGCATCATTCCTAGCGCGGGCCACGGTCATCTGAGCGTCCGCCTCCACGTCCTCCTCCACGGCCATAGCCTCGGTCGCTGCGCTTGGGGCATCGACCGTGGTGTCCTTCTCGTATGGCTCTGAGCTCTTGGCAGCCGCTGGTGTTGTGGGTGTTCAGGTTGTGGAAGGCGCAGAATGGTCGGCTGTTATTGGATGTCTCGGGCTGATCTCTGCCCCGTTTGGTGTCAGGCTCCGCTGCTAGCACCACTGCTTCCTTGTGCTTCACGTCCTTGGCCTTGGCTTTCTTCTCCTCTGTGCCCGCGGCTAGCAGCTCAAGGAGAGAGAGGCGCCCTCCTCAGCTCTTGCACACTTGATCGCCAGGTTGAACAGCTCCTGAGATGTGCAGAGCCCCTCGTGGATAGCAAGCTCTTCCTTCATCTTGACGTCATGGACGCCGTCGGAGAATGAGGAGATGATGGCCTCATCCGTGACCTTGGGGATCTAGAGGCGGGTGTTGTTGAAGCACTTAACGTACTTCTGGAGGGTCTCCCGTGGATATTGCTTGATCCGGCGCAGGTCGCCCGTGGCCGTCGGGTTCATGGAGGTCACCCACCACGGCTACAACGTCCTCAAGATGCTTGGAAACGGCAGATACCAGAGGATGGCGTTGTACGGCAGGCGGATGTGCGCGACGTCGAAGTCGACGAGCTCGGTGCGGTAGTTGTCGCGCGTGCCGAAAGTGACAGGCAGGCGGACCTGCCCTATTGGTGTGGTGGAGCCGTCGGTCACTGCTGAGAAAGGTTTGGTAGGCTGGAGCTGCTCATATGGCACTTGGAGGTTGTCGAACATGTCGACAGACATGACGTTGAGCCCAGCACCGCCGTCGATGACGGTCTTTGTAACCTGCACATTGCTAATGACTTGGGAACACAACATCGAGAGGACGCCGGCGGTGGCCGCGCACTTGAGCTGATCTGCCGAGTTGAAAGTGATGGTGCACTGGGACCACTTGAGAGGGCGCGCGGCCTCAAGCTTGGGGAGCACCACGTTCACCTCGCGAGCGAACCGTTTGAAAATGTGCTGAGAGGCTGGGGCCTGTGCACCGCACAAGATGCAGGCGATTGCACGCGGCTCCTGGAAGCCCCTAGCCCCCTCATCCTAATGATGATCGTCGTTCCTTCTTGGTGGCGGCAGTGGGGGAAGACCGGCGTTGCTTTGGTGGCGATCCTCACGAGGCTGGTCCCTCCAGGCCCCCTCGCGAGGATGGTTGTAACGCCCTCGATGCGGCTATATCTCCCACGTGTTGAAGCACGACTTAGAGGCATAACCGCATTGAAAGCAATGTCGCAAGTGAGGTAATCTTCACACAACCCATGTAATACATAAGGGAAAGAGATACATATTTGGCTTACAATCGCCACTTCACACAATTACATGAATAAAGCATTACAACATCCAAATACAATCAAGGTCCAACTACAGAACCAAAATAAAGAGCAACCCCAAATGCGACAAGGTCCCCAGATCAACCCCAACTGGGCTCCACTACTGATCAACTAGAAACAAAACATGACAAAGGACAAGACCTTCATTGAGCTCCTCCTTGAGCTTGGTTGCGTCATCTGCACGGTTCACGACACCTGCAAGCTGGTTTTGGAAGTATCTGTGAGTCACGGGGACTCAGCAATCTCACACCCTCGCGATCAAGACTATTTAAGCTTATGGGAAAGGTAAAGGTATGAGGTGGAGCTGCAGCAAGCAACTAGCATATATGGTGGCTAACATACGCAAAAGAGAGCGATAAGAGAAGGCAAAGCACGATCGAACAACTATGATCATGAAGTGATCCTAGAACAACCTACGTCAAGCATAACTCCAACACCGTGTTCACTTCCCGGACTCCGCCAAGAAGAGACCATCATGGTTACACATGCGGTTGATGTATTTTAACTAAGGTCAACTTCAGGTTTTCTACAACCGGACGTTAACAAATTCCCATCTGCCCATAACCGCGGGCACGGCTTTCGAAAGTTCATAACCCTGCAGGGGTGTCCCAACTTATCCCATCACAAGCTCTCATGGTCAACGAAGGATATTCCTTCTCCCAAGACAATCCGATCAGGCTCGGCATCCAGGTTACAAGACATCCTCGACAATGGTAAAACAAGTCTAGCAAGACCACCCGCTGTGCCGACAAATCCCAATAGGAGCTGCACATATCTCGTTCTCAGGGCACACCGGATAAGCTAAGTGTACGGGAGCCAACGTAACCCAAGTTGCCAAGGGACGGCCCCGCACGGTGCTCTGGGTTGGACGAACACTTAGAGAAGCACTGGCCCGTGGGGGCTAAATAAGATGACCCTTGGGCTGGCCGACCCAAGGGAAAGAAAAAGGCTAGGTGGCAAATGGTAAAACCAATTATGGGCCTTGGTGGAGGAGTTTTATTCAAGGCGAACTGTCAAGGGGTTCCCATTATAACCCAACCGCGTAAGGAACGCAAAATCCGGGAACATAACAACGATATGATGGAAACTAGGGCGGCAAGAGTGGAACAAAACACCAGGCATAAGGCCGAGCCTTCCACCCTTTACCAAGTATATAGATGCATTAATTAAATAAGAGATATTGTGATATCCCAACAAAATATCCATGTTCCAACAAGGAACAACATCACCATGTTCCAACAAGGAACAAACTTCAATCTTCACCTGCAACTAACAACGCTAAAAGAGGGGCTGAGCAAAGCGGTAACATAGCCAAACAACGGTTTGCTAGGACAAGGTGGGTTAGAGGCTTGGATTAAGAATATGGGAGGCATGATAAGCAAGTGTTACGTATCGCAGCATAGGCATAGCAAAAGAGCGAGCAACTAGCAAGCAAAGATAGAAGTGATTTCAAGGGTATGGTCCGCCCGAAATCTCGCAAGGAAGAAGAGCGAGTCCATGAAGAAGACGAACGGACATAGTCGAACGAATCCTCACAAACGCAACGTTACCGGATTACCGAGAAGAACTACACCGGAAAGAAAGCAAACAACATAGTAAACAACCACTACAACAACATGGCATGATGCACAACAAGTATGATGCATGTCCGGTTTAATGGAGCATGGCATGGCAAAGTGCACAAACAATCCTACAAATTGAGTGGAGCTCATTATCCAACGGAGTTGCATGTTGAAGAAAACACCACGTGACTTATTTAGTTCTCTCACGTTTATGTACCCAACAAGATTAAATGTTTTTAGCATGGCAAGAGATGAAGCATAAAGAAATTATCTATCTAAGCAAGTTTAAATGAGGCCGGAACAACAAACAACAAGTCCAGAAAACCTCATGTGCAATATTATAGGGTTGGTATTGTTCTGCCCTAAACACAATTTTAGAGTTATTAAACATGCAAAGTGAGTACACCATGTTAAACTAGGCATTTTTCTACCCCATTTGCATATGAAGTTTGTTACACACCGAGTTACGGTTATTTAATTATGAATTAAAGCATTTTCACATGGCATAGGAGCAAATTTAAACAAACATCATTTTAAACATTTTAAACATAGAATAAAGTTGGATATTATGAAACTACATGAAATTCTAGTCAAGTTACATATATAAATTATTTAGATCCGATGCATGGTTCATGAGTTATTAAATGCATGAAGTTTAGGGACCTTTTTGTAAAAACTGCAGTCTCTGGATAAATAGCAAATTTGCAGAAAGAAAAAAAACAGAAACGTGCCGAATCTGGGACAAGCTCGACAATGAGAAAAAAAAGGAGGGCGCTGGAGCTGGCCTCACCATGGGCCAAGCCCAGTCGGTGGAAGAGGCAGGGCGGTGGGCGCTGGCTGGGCCTGACACGGTTCTGGCCCAAGTGGTGGATCGAGACGCTCCTCCTCTGCTCGATAGGGAGCAGAGCAGTGGCGACAGCAGGGCACGGGGAGGCGGAGGTCGCCAGCGCTGGAGGACTCCGGTGGGGTGGTGCGGTGACCTGGAGCCAAGGACGAGGACGAGGTACAGGGAAATGCCGGATCTGGCAGAGGGTGACGCACGGAGAGCTGTAGTGAGCTGTAGGTTAGGTTGGACATGGCGGTAGGTAGTGAGCTGTGTAGACGATCTCGAGCTGAGAGAAGAGAAGAGAGGGAGGCCCGACGACCGTTTCCGGAGACCGAAAATGTCCGACGTGTGCCCGGCTATAATGCCGCTATAGTTTAACGGTTGGGCTATCAAATGAACTCCGAATGCGATGAAACTTTACAGGCGGTCTACCTATACTATAATAAGACCACACACCAACTTTCATCCCATTCCGAGAACATTTTCCGGCCACTTATAAAATACTATTTTGGACATGCCGCGGGCGCGTGCAAGTGTGTTTGGATTCAGAAAGGACAACGGACGGAACTGGGAGACCCGGACTAATGCAAGTTTTGAAAAACATGATGATGCAATGCACAGGATGACATGGCAAGATGCAACACGCAAGAAAATGACACGGCAACAACAGCGAATAACAGGAAGACACCTGGCACATTGGTCTCGGGGCGTCACAGCACTCCATCACTATGAGAGGATCTCGTCCCGAGATCTAGAATGGCACCGGAGGGAAAATGGAAGAGAAAGAGAAGAGGTAAAACTAAGTTGCTCCTTTGACAAACGAGTGAAACAAAGAAACTTGAAAAGGTTAAGCCATTTCGAGAAAAGAATACAACGGAGATAAATGAATCTGAAAGCACTCCGTTAACAAAGAGGAACAAGGAAGAACAACTTTGGGCAGCACTCCAGTTGAGAAGGGATGCAAGGCTTGATAAGGCGAAAAGAACTTGAGCAAAAAAGGATAGAACACTCCGGTTAAATGGATAATAAAAAGAAAGAAGCATGATCTTGACAAAACAAAATGATGGGTTGAAAAGAGCAACATCGCAATGCCTCCGAAAAAAATATAAGAATGGAAACAAAAGAACAGAGAAGAAGACAACAAGTTCTGCCCGAAATGAATTTCGGAGAGCATCCATAAAAAGAAGGATTGAATATAGTTGTTGGGAAATCAACAACGAAAAGAACAGGCTTGTTGAGGACTTATGGAAAATATCTCAAGAACTTGAGGTGAAAACCTGCCATAAATGGAAACAAGATTGGATTGATATGAACAAGGAGACAAGAAACTTATTTCACCGGGAGGATAAATGAAGAACTTGGGTCATTTATAAGCACCATAAATAGCAACAATCCTTAGGGAAAGCTTTAGGTGAAATATAACCCAAGATAACTCCAACAAAGTGATTGATATATTGAGAAGAGCTCGTGCTCGAAGAAATTGGTGGGTTTACCTATCTCATTCTTGACAATTGTGGTATCATGAAACACGAACGTAAATTGCCAAGAGTGACATAATAACACCTCCGATGATACGGTAAAAAGAATTGCACTCCGGATTGCAAGATGAAGAATGATTGAGCTCCTCTGAAAAGAATCTCAATGAACACATCGAAAAGGAATTAAATCTTAGATGAACCATCATGTAGAACCTCCATGAAGAACTCCGGTAACAAAAGAATGATCAATTGAAATGAAAGAGAAATTGAAAAACACACGACGAAGACTTGCAATGAGTAGATGGATTTACTCAATGAACCTCTGGAAACAAGAATTGAATTTACTCAAAGAAACAAGAATAAGAATTACATTATGCTTAACCTTCAACAATTTAGATTGATGCCAAGCAACGGATCGCATACGATTTATTCTCGTAGAAAGGATTTAGATAGATATAGCGCCAACTTGAGAAAAGTCTTCAACGAACCACCAGTCGAATTGAAATAATGAATAAATTGATAAGGAAAAGATATCTTGAACGAACCACCGTAAGAATTGAAAATGAACGAAGGGAAGATAAGGAAACATCGGGTAAAATTTTCAAATGGACGAAGATGCTTGAGAGAATTTAGATACATGAGAATGAAGAGATCATGAATTGATTAGAGAATATTTGAATGATGCACCGGTAAGATTTAGAGAATGATAGCTGAAAGCTGAGAATGAATAATATTTGAAAAGATGGCCTTCGGAGGAAAAAAATGGGAACAACTCATGAAATGCTCCGGGTGGGTGAAAGAATTATCACAATCAAAACCAATTATGAGAGGATGACACGAAGCTAGAGCCATAAATCTTGAAGAGAAAGGAGCAAGATTTAGAGGAAAATCTTCTTCGGTCTTCAAATGTTGAGAATGACAATGAGAACACCACCAAGAATTGTTGAGATACTCCGGGATAACAAAGAATATAAAGGTTGAATCGACAATGAATAGGATTTGAAAGATCTTGGAGAAAAGGAATTTGACTGATGATAACTCCTTCTTATGTCAAATTTCAAAAAGAATTTTAAGGATAGCTCCGGGAAAATAAGAAGAGCCAGGTAAGATCCTGGGAAAAGACCCGTGGGTTAGGCCCACTCAAGAGAAACACCATTGAAATGATTTAAAAGAGAGAATGCACCGGTTGAATTAAAATGGCTTGAATGAGATACCTATCTTGAAAGAGCTTGAACGAATGCAGAGTGGAAACACGAATCTTCGAGATATCTTCAGCACTCCGGAACAATTGAATAGCGAGAGGTGAATGATTAAGAATTGCACCGGCATGAGAAGGTATTTGAAACGAGGAAAAAGGATATGATCCAAAAAGCTTGACTTGGTTCCACCGGAGAAGAAAAAGAATGAATAATGGTGAACTAGAAGGTCTGTTAAAATGTTCATGAGCATCACCGGGTAGAACATTGATGGAAAAGAATGGAGAGACTTCAGAAGAATAAAAGGATACTTGATTAAGGAATCTGGGTCCTTAAAGAGAAAGGGAGGGTGGGCGGAAAAACAAAGGCAGCTTGGAGACAAATGAAACAAACACCGTTGAGAAGACTTGAGTTGATCTTGCGAATGTTGAAGAGGTCGGATCCACTTGAAGAGAGACACACCGGTTGAAAAGGATTGACATGACAGACTCGATGATCGAGAAGGATTAGTATTCACATTGGAGTATAAGAACACCATTTAGGAAAAGGTATGGAATCAACACTTGACTTCGAAGCAACTCGAATACCACAACTCAAAACAAAAAGAAAGGGTTGTCTTGCAGAATAAGCTGGAACAAACAAATGATAGAGATTTCATCCTAAGTTTTCGAGGTGGGGCCTACACGGGCTCGATTAAATGAGGCCGGAACAACAAACAACAAGTCCGGAAAACCTCATGTGCACTATTATAGGTTTGGTACTGTTCTGCCCTAAACACAACTTTAGAGTTATTAAACATGCAAAGTGAGTACACCATGTTAAACTAGGCATTTTTCTACCCCATTTACATATGAAGTTTGTTACAAACCGAGTTACGGTTATTTAGTTATGAATTAAAGCATTTTCACATGGCATAGGAGCAAATTTAAACAAACATCATTTTAAACATTTTAAACATAGAAGAAAGTTGGATATTATGAAACTACATGAAATTCTAGTCAAGTTACATATATAAATTATTTAGATCCGATGCACGGTTCATGAGTTATTAAATGCATGAAGTTTAGGGACCTTTCTGTAAAAACTACAGTATCTCCATAAATAGCAAATTTGCAGGAAAAAAAACGGACCGAATCTGGGACAAGCCCAACAATGGGAAAAAAAGGAGGGCGCTGGAGCTGGCCTCACCATGGGCCAAGCCTAGTCGGTGGAAGAGGCAGGTCGGTGGGCGCTGGCTGGGCCTGACGCGGTTCTGGCCCAAGTGGTCGATCGAAACGCTCCTCCTCTGCTCGACTGGGAGCAGAGCAGTGGCGACAGCAGGGCGTGGGGAGGCCGAGGTCGCCGGCGCTGGAGGACTCTGGTGGGGTGGCGCGGTAACCTGGAGCCAAAGACGAGGCCGAGGTGCAGGGAAATGCCAGATCTGGCAGAGGGCGACGCACAGAGCAGGGTAGGTCGATGCGGATGAGCAAGAAGAGCGATCCGGCTCGTTGCAGGAGAGGAAACCAACAGGTTCAGGGGGCGACGCCTTGCAGGTGCGAGGGAGCGTCAGGTCTAGGAGGAGGCTCGCGCCTGAGTCAACCCTGGCGAGCAGACGAGGTCCGGCAACGACGGGGAGGTCGGGACCCGACAGATCCGAGGCAAGGATGACGACATCTGATGGAGACGAGGCCGGCAACTGTTGAAGCTTCGAACGATCATGGCTCCTGTGCGAAGAACACACGGTTGAGAGAGAGGTCAGAGAGAGATGGAGAGAAGAATAGGAGGAGGGACAAGAGAAGAGATGGGTGCGAAGCTCATCAGTTAGTCAACGGCGATGGCGCAGGACAGCATCCGGCACGAGAGGCAGCGCAGGGGAGATAGGGGTGCTAACTGGAGAAGCTGCGCGAGGCCGAGTGCCATGGCGGTTCGGGAGGAGGCGCTCCATCGCGGCTCGTCGGATGGAGCTTGAAGCAGAGGAGGGGTTCGGGCAGAGAGGTGGCTAGGGATCGAGCCTCCTGCTCGATCTATAGGCGGGCACGACGACGAATCGAAGGGAGGAGTTGGAGGCTTTTTGGATTGGGGAAGATGGTGGTTGGATCGTTGGGTGGACCGAGAGAAAAAAATCCCGAGAAAGAAAAGATCTAGCGGCGATGGGACAAGCTCCTGAACAACAAGGAAAAGCGGGTGGCGGCGGCTCGGGATTGGGGAGGAAAGGATGGGACAACCTAGGGTTAGGGGTTGATCTGTTTAAATAGCATGTTAGAAAAGGGTAGGGATATCTAGGTCCCTCCGATCGTAATCGGACGGATGGGAAAAATATGTTAGGTAGCCCAAACAGAAAAACGGAAATGTTTTGTAGATGTTTGGGGATGTTCCGGATACAACGGTGGCGACAGTCCGGGTCGGGTTCAGGACAACTTTCGGACACGCGCGCGGGGGGGGGGTGCGGGCTGATGAGAGAGGTTAGGTTGGACCTGACGGTAGGTAGTGAGCTGTGTAGACGATCTCGAGCTAAGAGAAGAGAAGAGAGGGAGGCCCAGTGACTGTTTCCGGAGAACAAAAATGTCTGACATGTGCCTGGCTATAATGCCGCTATAGTTTAACGGTTGGGCTATCAAACTAACTCCGAATGCAATGAAACTTGACAGGCGGTCTATCTTGTGTGCCGCGGGCCACACGCCAACTTTGATCCCATTCCGAGAACATTTTCTGACCACTTAAAAAATACTATTTCGGACATGCCGCGGGCGTGTGCAAGTGTGTCTGGGTTCAGAACGGACAACGGACGGAACTGGGAGACCCGGACTAATGCAAGTTTTGAAAAACATGATGATGCAATGCACAGGATGACATGTCAAGAGGCAACACACAAGCAAATGACATGGCAACAACAGCGAATAACTGGAAGACACCTGGCACATCGGTCTCGGTGCGTCACAATGGTCTTGCCAGCGGTCCTGACGAGGCCTGTCGCGCCATTCCTGGCGCGGCCCATGGTCGTCCCAGCGTCCGCCTCCACGGCCGTAGTCCCAGTCGCTGTGCTCGGGGCATCGACCGTAGCGTCCTTCTCGTATGGCTCTGAGCACTTGGCAGTCGCTGGTGTTGTGGGTGTTCAGGTTGTGGAAGGCGCAGAACAGTCGGCTATTCTTGGATGTCTCGGGCTGATCTCTGCCCCGTTTGGTGTCAGGCTCCGCTGCTAGCACCACTGCTTCCTTGCACTTCACGTCCTTGGCCTTGGCTTTCTTCTCTGTGCCCACGGCTAGCAGCTCAAGGAGAGAGAGGCGCCCCTGCTCAGCTCTTGCGCACTTGGTCGCCAGGTTGAACAGCTCCTGAGATGTGCAGAGCTCCTTGTGGATAGCAAGCTCTTCCTTCATCTTGACGTCACGGACGCCGTCGGAGAACACGGAGATGATGGCCTCATCCGTGACATTGGGGATCTTGAGGCGGGTGTTGTTGAAGCACTTAACGTACTTCTGGAGGGTCTCCCGTCGCTATTGCTTGATGTGGCGTAGGTCGCCCGTGGCCGGCGGGTTCATGGCGGTCACCCACCACGGCTACAACGTCCTCAAGATGCTTGGAAGCGGCAGATACCAGAGGATGGAGTTGTACGGTAGGCGGATGTGCGCGACGTCGCAGTCGACGAGCTCGCTGCGGTAGTTGTCGCGCGTGCCAAAGGTGACAGGCAGTCAGACCTGCCCTATTGGTGTGGTGGTGCCGTCGGTCACTCCTAAGAAAGGTTTGGTAGGCTGGAGCTGCTCATACGACACTTGGAGTTTGTCGAACGTGTCGACAGACAGGACGTTGAGCCCAGCACCGCCGTCGATGAGGGTCTTTGTAACCTGCACATTGCTGATGACTAGGGAACACAACATTGGGAGGATGCCGGCGGTGGCCGCGCACTTGAGCTGATCTGCCGAGTTGAAAGTGATGGCGCACTGGGACCACTTGAGCGGGCGTGCGGCCTCAAGCTTGGGGAGCACCATGTTCACCTCGCAAGCGAACCGTTTGAAGATGCGCTGAGAGGCTGGGGCCTGGGCGCCGCCCAAGATGCAGGCGATTGCACGCAGCTCCTGGGAGCCCCCAGCCCCCTTGTCCTGATGATGATCGTCGTTCCTTCTTGGTGGCGGCAGCGAGCAAAGACCGGCGTTTCTTTGGGGGTGATCCTCACGAGGCTGGTCCCTCCAGGCCCCCTCGCGAGGATGGTCTTGCCAGCGGTCCTCATGAGGCCTGTCGCGCCATTCCTGGCACGGGCCATGGTCGTCCTAGCGTCCGCCTCCATGGCCGTAGCCCCGGTCGCTGCGCTCGGGGCGTCGACCGTAGTGGCCTTCTCGTATGGCTCTGAGCTCTTGGCGGTCGCTGGTGTTGTGGGTGTTCAGGTTGTGGAAGGCGCAGAATGGTCAGCTGTTCTTGTATGACTCGGGCTGATCTTTGCCCCGTTTGGTGTAGGGCTCCACTGCTAGCACCACTGCTTCCTTGCGCTTCCCGTCCTTGGCCTTGGCTTTCTTCTCCTCTATGCCCGTGGCTGGCAGCTCAAGGAGAGAGAGGCACCCCTCCTCAGCTCTTGCGCACTTGGTCGCCAGGTTGAACATCTCCTTAGATGTGCAGAGCTCCTCATGGATAGCAAGCTCTTCCTTCATCTTGAAGTCACGGACGCCGTCGGAGAACGCGGAGATGATGGCCTCATCCGTGACCTTGGGGATCTTGAGGCGGGTGTTGTTTAAGCGTTCAATGTACTTCTGGAGGGTCTCCCCTAGCTGTTGCTTGATGCGGCGCAGGTCGCCCGCAGCCGGCGGGCGGTCGCGGGTGCCCTGGAAGTTGGCGACGAAGCGGTCGCCTATCTCATCCCAGGAGGAGATCGAGCCGTGCTGCAGGTTCAGGAGCCAGGAGCGGGCCCCTTCCTTGAGAGCCATGGGAAACCAGTTTGCCATGACTTTCTCGTCTCCGTTGGCTGCTTCGATGCTCAACTCGTAGAGCTGTAGGAACTCCACGGGGTCGGCAGTGCCATCGTAGCGAGGAGGCAAATTTGGCTTGAACTTGCCTGGCCAGGCGACGCTACGCAGCTCAAGGGTGATGGTGCGGCAACCGGCCATAGTTATTGGGGCCCACTTCGGAGGTGGAGCTTGGTCTTGATGAGGTCCGCGCGGCGCCACCGCTGGTGGCATGTGGTCTTGACGATGCGGCGTGGGAAGCGCGGGTGCAGCTCCTCGCGGCCGAGGGATTTCTTGGCAGCTTCTCTCTTCGCGCGCGGGCACCGGGCGTGGCGGATCACACCGCAGGGCCGCGCGCCTTGGTGCCAAGGCACCGTCTTTGGGCTGGGGTGGTGGAGGCGCGCCTCAGGCCTCGTCGCTTGTGACCGGCTGGGGGTGAGGCAGAGAGTGGGACGGCGCCGGGGAGCCCCATGCGGCGTGGACGAGCTCGGCGATGCGGTCGAGCCACTCCTCGTAGAGGTCGTCGACTAGGCGGTAGCGCAGGAGTTCGTTTGTGGCGAGGAGTGCGGCCCGTGCCTCCATGGGAGCGTGGCGTGCATGGGACGAAGAACCGGCCGGGGTCAGCGATGGAGTGGCGGTGCGGCCGTCCTGTCGTACCGAAGGATGCAGCAAAGACACTTGTTGCTCGTTCCCCACCGGGCCAGTGGAAGCGTTGGCGGTGGGAGACGGAGAACAACGAGGTGGCCTGCCGATGGGGGTCGTCTAAGCAACACGGGCGGTGAGGGCAACAGACGCTCAGCTTGAGCTCGGCGAGCGTCTGCCATGGAGTCGATGGAGCGACGGACTAAAAGAAGGGAAGCTACGGCGCCCCCTACCGCGCGCACAAAAAGTCTGATGTGGGGTTCTGGCAAACCCTTAAGGTTCGAACACTGGGGAGCGCACGAAGTCTTGTCCCCCCACCGATCTATGCCCTAGCTCGCTAAGATCTCGCGGACGAACTCGACGAACTCGCAACACAGAAAGACACAAGATTTATACTGTTTCGGGCCACCGTTGTAGTGTAATACCTTACTCCAGCGTGGTGGTGGTGGATTGCCTCTTGGGCTGATGATGAACAATACAAGGGGAAGAACAGCCTCCTGAGGGAGAGGTGTTCTCGTGCTTGGCTAACTTGTGTGGGTGTGGATGATCTTGATGATTGATAACCCACAAGTATAGGGGATTGCAGCAGCTTTCGAGGGTAGAGTATTCAACTCAAATTTATTGATTCGACACAAGGGGAGCCAAAGAATATTCTCAAGTATTAGCAGCTGAGTTGTCAATTCAACCACACCTGGAAACTTAGTATCTGCAGCAAAGTGTTTAGTAGCAAAGTAATATGATAGTGGTGATAGCGGCAACAAAAGTATAGATAGCAAAAGTAATGTTTTTGGTATTTTGTAGTGATTGTAGCAGTAGCAGCGGAAAGTAAATAAGCGAGAACCAGTATATGGAAAACTCGTAGGCACCGGATCAATGATGGATAATTATGTCGGATGCGGTTCATCATGTAGCGGTCATAACATAGGGTGACACAGAACTAGCTCCAATTCATCAATGTAATGTAGGCATGTATTCCGTATATAGTCATCGTTCTTATGGAAAAGAACTTGCATGACATCTTTTATCCTACCCTCCCATGGCAGCGGGGTCCTATTGGAAACTAAGGGATATTAAGGCCTCCTTTTAATAGAGAACCGAAACAAAGCATTAGCACATAGTGAATACATGAACTCCTCAAACTATGGTCATCACCGGGAGTGGTCCCGATTATTGTCACTTCGGGGTTGCCGGATCATAACACATAGTAGGTGACTATAGACTTGCAAGATAGGATCAAGAACTCACATATATTCATGAAAACATAATAGGTTCAGATCCGAAATCATGGCACTCGGGCCCTAGTGACAAGTATTAAGCATAACAAAGTCATAGCAACATCAATCTCAGAACATAATGGATACTAGGGATCAAACCCTAACAAAACTAACTCGATTACATGATAAATCTCATCCAACCCATCACCGTCCAGCAAGCCTACAATGCAATTACTCACGCACAACGGTGAGCATCATGAAATTGGTGATGGAGGATGGTTGATGATGACGACGGCCACGAATCCCCCTCTCAGGAGCCCCGAACGGACTCCAGATCAGCCCTCCCGAGAGGTTTTAGGGCTTGGCGGCGGATCTGTATCGTAAAACGCGATGATTTCTTCTCTCTCATTTTTTCTCTCCGAAAGCAAATATATACAGTTGGAGTTGGCATCGGAGGGTTTCCAGGGGGCTCACGAGGTAGGGGGGCGCGCCCCACCCTCATGAGAAGGCTGTGGGCCCCCTGGTCTTCATCTTTGGCGAGGATTTTTTATTATTTTTTCTAAGATGTTCCGTGGAGTTTCAGGTCATTCTGAGAATATTTGTTTTCTGCACATAAAACAACACCATGGCAATTCTGCTGAAAATAGCATCAGTCCGGGTTAGTTCCATTCAAATCATACAAGTTAGAGTCCAAAACAAGGGCAATAGTGTTTGGAAAAGTAGATACGACGGAGACATATCAACTCCCCCAAGCTTAAACCCTTGCTTGTGCTCAAGCAATTCAGTTGAGGGACTGAAAGAAAGAAAGAAAAACTTTTACAAACGCCAGTCCAGGTTTGCTCTTGTTGTTGTAACTATGTCAAACCAGCATTCAAGTTTTCAGCATAGATCATAACTAACCACATTTGCAATAATTCTCAGGTCTCATAATTACTCATATCAATAGCATAATCAACTAGCAAGTCATAATAATAAATCTCGGATGACAACACTTTCTCGAAACAATCATAATATGATATAACAAGATGGTATCTCACTAGCCCTTTCTGAGACCGCAAAACATAAATGTAGAGCACCTTTAAAGATCAAGGACTGACTAGACATTGTAATTCATGGTAAAAGAGATCCAATCATAGTCATACCCAATATAAATTAACTGTGATGAATGCAAATGACGGCCGTGCTCTCTAGCTAGTGCTTTTTAATAAGAGGGTGATGACTCAACATAAAAGTAAATGGATAGGCCCTTCGCAGAGGGAAGCAGGGATTTGTAGAGGTGCCAAAGCTCGGTTTTGCAATAGAGATAAATTGTATTTTGAGTGGTATACTTTCATTGTCAACGTAACAATGAAGAGATGGCGATATCTTCCATGTTAAACACATTATAGGCAGTTCCCAAATAGAATGGTAAAGTTTATACTCCCCTCCACCAACAATAATCAATCCATGGCTTGCTCGAAACAATGAGTGCCTCCAACATACATCAGGTCCCAGGGGGAGTTCTATTTGCAATTAATTTTGATTTAGTTTGCATAAAGCATGGGACTGGGCATCCCGGTGACCAGCCATTTTCTCGTGAGTGAGGAGCGGAGTCCACTCCTCTTGAGAATAACCCGCCTAACACGGAAGATAAGGACAGCCTTGGTTGATACATGAGCTATTCGAGCATAAAAAATAGAATTTTTATTTGAAGGTTTAGAGTTTGGAACATACAAATTTACTTGGAACGGCAGGTAGATACCGCATATAGGAAGGTATGGTGGACTCATCTGGAATAACTTTGAGGTTTAAGGGATTGGATGCACAAGCAGTATTCCCGCTTAGTACAGGTGAAGGCTAGCAAAAGACTGGGAAGCGACCAACTAGAGAGTGACAACAGCCATGTACATGCATTAAAATTAATAAACACTAGATGCAAGCATGAGTAGGATATAATCTACCATGAACATAAATATCGTGAAGGCTATGTTGATTTTGTTTCAACTACATGCGTGAACATGTGCCAAGTCAAGTCACTTAAATCATTCGAAGGAGGATACCACCCCATCATACCACATCATAATCATCTCAATAGCATGTTGGAACACAAGGTAAATCATTATAACTCGTAGCTAATCAAGCATGGCACAAGCAGCTATGATCTCTAATTGTCATTGCAAACATGTTTATTCATGATAAGCTGAATCGAGAACGAGGGACTCATCTTATTTACAAAAACAAAAGAGGTTGAGTTCATACCAGCTTTTCTCATCTCAGTCAGTCCATCATATATCATCATAATTGCCTTTTACTTGCACGATCGAACGGTGTGAATAATAATAAGAGTGCACGTGCATTGGACTAAGATGGAATCTGCGAGCATTCAATAAACAGGAGAAGACAAGGCAATATGGGCTCTTGGTTAAATCAACAATAATGCATATAAGAGCCACTTCAACAATTTAATTATGGTCTTCTCCTACTAACCCCCAAATAAAAGAAAACAAATAAAACTATTTACACGGGAAAGCTCCCAACAAGCAAAAGATGAACGGGAAATATTTTTGGGTTTTCTTTTTAATTATTACTACCACTGCAGGAAAAAAAACTACTACTATTTTTTTGGTTTTTCTTAAGGTTTAACAAACACACAAGAAGAAAGCAGGAAAAAGAAAATAAACTAGCATGGATATTACAGTGAAAAAGTATTAGCACCGACATCTAGCAATGAGTGTGTGTGAGCATAAATGTAATGTCGGTGAGAAATACGTACTCCCCCAAGCTTAGGCTTTTGGCCTAAGTTGGTCTATGGCCACGGCTGGCCTGGCGGATATCCATAATAATAGTTGTTGGGGTCGTACTGTGATGAGGAGGAATAGTTGGGATCATACTGATGTGCAACGGTTATCGCCTGATGAGCTGCAGCGTGGAGTCGAGCTGCCTCCGCTGTCCTCTCGTACTCTTCTGCCTCCTCTCTGGTAATAACATATCTTCTTTTTGTCTGTGAATCAAAGAAGGTAGGAGCAAGGAGAGTAATACGGAAAACACGTAGTTTATCAAAAATTAAACGATGTAAGAGAGGTGATTCAGGCCTCTCGACAAACTGGTGCGAAGCCATAGAGACATAATCTAAATATGTAGGAGACAACTCCGTATCACCCTCACGAATGTCTGTTTTAAGAAAATGAGCTAAGCAGGTTGCATAAATTCCTCCAAAGAAATCTCCATTATGTCTATTATGATGCAACCTACGAGCTACAATGGCTCCCATATGATAAGATTGGTCTCCTAACATAGCACTCCTAAGAATGCTAAGATTAGGGACACACATGTGACATGCTTCATCCTTAGCATTTATGCATCTACCGATGAAGAGAGCAAAATAATGTATAGCAGGAAAGTGAATGCTCCCTATGGTAGCATGCGTTATATCTCTAGATTCCCCCACAGTTATACTAGCAAGAAAGTTTCTAAATTCAGTTTTAGGGGGATCCCTAACACTACCCCATGATGGAAGTTTGCAAGCAGAAGTGAAATCCTCTAAGTCCATGGTATAAGATTTGTCATAGAGATCAAACATGACTGAAGGAGAGTTACGCGAAGATGAATACTCAAACCTCCTCACAAATGAACTTGTGAGATCATGATACTGGGGGCACTTGTTAGCCTCAAAATCCTCAAGACCGGCATTGCACAAATATGCTTTGAATTCTTCTTTAATTCCCGGACGGTCCATAAAATTTTCTGACGGCCATTCGCAAGGCCGTACTAGAGCGTCTCTTGGTGGATCCTCGTCAGGATCGCGCATAGCAATCCTGGGTCCTTGCTTCTTAGAAGAACCACCTTGGAACATCTTCCTAAGCATATTTTTTTCTCTGAAAAATTCTGAAATTTTTAGTAACTTCAAAATAAAAGTAAACCAAACTCAATAATATTGATAGCAACTACTCCTACAAGTGCCTAGAGCCTATATCAAGCATTAGAACTACTTAGAACCATATAAATTTGACATGCAAGCTCGAGAACATGGTCACCTATGCAGCACAAATTTGCAAAGAATAAAGCACTAGAACAAAAACTAATTGGACCAATGGAGGAGTCACGTACCAAGGAACAATCTCCCCAAGCAGTTTTGCGAGAGGTGCTTTGAGCAAGGAGATCGAGAATCACAGCAAAAGTGGCTGGAACTCGTGCTTGGGTTGGTTTTTCGGGTTTGTGTGAGACAAAGGAAGAAGATGGGTGTTGGGATAAGTGGAGGAGGGCCACCGTGGGCCCACGAGGCAGGGGGGCGCGACCTAGGGGGGCGCCCACCACCCTCGTGGCTAGGTGGCAGCTCCTCCCGCGGTAATTTTTGCACAGTAAATCCTCAAATATTCCCGAAAAAATCATATTAAATTGGTATGTCATTCTGAGGACTTTTATTTTCGGGATATTTTTATATTGCATGGATAAGTCAGGAAATAGACAGAAAAATACTATTTTTTACTTTATTTGTACTAATTAACAGAAAGTAAAAGTGGGGTACAGAAGGTTGTGCTTCTAGTTTCATCCATCTCATGCTCATCAAAAAGAATCCACTAACAAGGTTGATCATGTCTTGTTAACAAACTCATTCCGATAATCATGAAACCGGAGAAATTTCGAATAACACTAAGTTACCTCAACGGGGATATGCACATCCCCAATAATAAGAATATCATATTTCTTCTTGACAGTAGGAAGAGGAAATTCAAAACCTCTAAATATAATTGATGAAATTTTTCCAATAGAGTTGATACTATGAACTTGAGGTTGTTTCCTCGGAAAGTGTACCGTATGCTCATTACCATTAACATGAAAAGTGACATTGCCTTTGTTGCAATCAATAACAGCCCCTGCAGTATTAAGAAAAGGTCTTCCAAGAATAATAGACATACTATGATCCTCGGGAATATCAAGAATAACAAAGTCTGTTAAAATAGTAACGTTTGCAACCACAATAGGCACATCCTCACAAATACCGACAGGTATAGCAGTTGATTTATTAGCCATTTGCAAAGATATTTCGGTAGGTGTCAGCTTATTCAAGTCAAGTCTACGATATAAAGAGAGAGCCATAACACTAACACCGGCTCCAAGATCACATAAAGCAGTTTTAATATAATTTCTTTTAAGGGAGCAAGGTATAGTAGGTACTCCGGGGTCTCCAAGTTTATTTGGTATTCCACCCTTAAAAGTATAATTAGCAAGCATGGTGGAAATTTCAGCTTCTGGTATCTTTCTTTTAGTAGTCATGATATCCTTCATATATTTAGCATAAGGATTTGTTTTGAGCACATCAGCTAATCTCATACGCAAAAAGATAGGCCTAATCATTTCAGCAAAGCGCTCAAAATCCTCATCATCCTTTTTCTTGGATGGTTTCGGAGGAAAAGGCATGGGTTTCTGAACCCAAGGTTCCCTTTCTTTACCATGTTTCCTAGCAACAGAGTCTCTTTTATCATAACGTTGATTCTTTGATTGTGGGTTATCAAGATCAACAGCAGGTTCAATTTCTATGTCATTATCATTACTAGGTTGAGCATCATCATGAACATTATCATTAATATTTTTACTTGGTTCATGTTCATTACCAGATTGTGTTTTAGCATCAGACATGGAAATATCATTTGGATTATCAGGTGGTTCAGCAATAGGTTCACTAGAAGTTTTCACAGTTCTATCATTTTTCTTCTTCTTTTTAGAAGAACTAGGAACATCAATATTATTTCTTTGAGAATATTGCTCGATTCTCTTAGGGTGGCCTTCAGGATACAAAGGTTCCTGAGTCATTCTACCAGTTCTAGTAGCCACTCTAACAGCATAATCATTTTTCTTACTATTCATTTCATTAAGCACTTCTTTTTGAGCCTTATGTACTTGTTCTACTTGAGTGGTAACCATAGAAGCATGTTTGCTAACAAGTTTAAGTTCACCTTTAATATTAGCCATATAATCACCCAAGCATCTAATCATATAAGCATTTTCTTTTAATTGTCTACCAAAATAAGCATTGAAGTCGTCTTGCTTAAACATAAAGTTATCAAACTCATCCAAACACTGACTAGAAATTTTAGTAGGAGGGACTTCAGCTTTATCATATCTATAGAGAGAATTTACCTTTACTACCTGTGTCAGGATATCGGGATCAAGAGGTTCTTCAGTAAATAAAGAATTGAGATCATATGTTTCTTCAACAGACGGTATATTAAGACCATGTATTTCTTCAATAGGAGGTAAATTCTTAACGTCTTCAGCTTTAATACCTTTTTCTTTCATAGATTTCTTTGCCTCTTGCATATCTCCGGGACTGAGAAATAAAACACCTCTCTTCTTCGGAGTTGGCTTAGGAATAGGTTCAGTAATTGGAGCAGGAGTTGGCTCAGGAGCTGGCTCAGGAGGTGCCCAATTATTTTCATTTGTCAACATATTATTCAATAGAATTTCAGCTTCATCCAGTGTTCTTTCCCTGAAAAGAGAACCAGCACAAATATCCAGGTAATCTCTGGAAGCATCGGTTAGTCCATTATAAAAGATATCAAGTATTTCAGGTTTCTTAAGAGGATGATCAGGCAAAGCATTAAGTAACTTGAGAAGCCTCCCCCAAGCTTGTGGGAGACTCTCTTCTTTAATTTGCACAAAGTTGTATATTTCCCTCCAAGCATCTTGTTTCTTATGAGCGGGGAAATATTTAGCAGAGAAGTAATAAATCATATCATGGGGACTACGCACACAACTAGGATCAAGAGAATTAAACCATATCTTAGCATCACCCTTTAATGAGAACGGAAATATTTTAAGTATACAAAAGTAATGCGGTCTCTCATCATTAGTGAACAGGGCAGCTATATCATTTAACTTAGTAAGATGTGCCACAACAATTTCATATTCATAGCCATAAAACGGATCAGATTCAACTAAAGTAATTATATCAGGATCAACAGAGAATTCTTAATCCTTATCAGGGAAACATATAGGTGAAGTAGCAAAAGCAGGGTCGGGTTTCATTTTATCTCTAAGTGATTCTTTGTTCCATTTAATTAATAACCTCTTAAGCTCATATCTATCTTTGCAAGCTAAAATAGCGGTAGAAGATTCCATATAAAAAAGATAGCCCTCAGGAATAACAGGCATATTTTCATCATCACTATCATCATCGTATTCAGATACAATAATTTCTTTTTCTCTAGCCCTAGCAATTTGTTCATCAAGAAATTCACCAAGGGGCACAGTAGTATCAAGCATAGAAGCAGTTTCATCATAAGTATCATGCATAGCAGAAGTGGCATCATCAATAACATGCGACATATCAAAAAGAATAGCAGAAGCAGATGTAGGTGTCGCAAACTTACTCATAACAGAAGGTGAATCAAGTGCAGAGCTAGATGTCAGTTCCTTACCTCCCCTCGTAGTTGAGGGATAGATCTTGGTTTTTGGATCTCTCAAGTTCTTCATAGTGTCCAGCAGATATAAATCCCAAGTGACTCAAAGAATAGAGCTATGCTCCCCGGCAACGGTGCTAGAAATTAGTCTTGATAACCCACAAGTATAGGGGATCGCAACAACTTTCGAGGGTAGAGTATTCAAGACAAATTTATTGATTTGACACAAGGGGAGCCAAAGAATATTCTCAAGTATTAGCAGCTGAGTTGTCAATTCAACCACACCTGGAAACTTAGTATCTGCAGCAAAGTGTTTAGTAGCAAAATAATATGATAGTGGTGGTAGCGGCAACAAAAGTAAAGACAGCAAAAGTAATGTTTTTGGTATTTTGTAGTGATTGTAACAGTAGCAGTGGAAAGTAAATAAGCGAGAACCAGTATATAGAAAACTCGTAGGCACCGGATCAGTGATGGATAATTATGCCGGATGCGGTTCATCATGTAACAGTCATAACATAGGGTGACACAGAACTAGCTCCAATTCATCAATGTAATGTAGGCATGTATTTCGTATATAGTCATACGTGCTTATGGAAAATAACTTGCATGACATCTTTTGTCCTACCCTCCCGTGGCAGAGGGGTCCTATTGGAAACTAAGGGATATTAAGGCCTCCTTTCAATAGAGAACCGGAACAAAGCATTAGCACATAGTGAATACATGAACACCTCAAACTATGGTAATCACCGGGACTGGTCCCGATTATTGTCACTTCGGGTTTCCGGATCATAACACACAGTAGGTGACTATAGACTTGCAAGATAGGATCAAGAACTCACATATATTCATGAAAACATAACAGGTTCAGATCTGAAATCATGGCACTCGGGCCCTAGTGACAAGCATTAAGCATAGCAAAGTCATAGCAACATCAATCTCAGTACATAATGGATACTAGGGATCAAACCCTAACAAAACTAACTCGATTACATGATAAATCTCATCCAACCCATCACCGTCCAGCAAGCCTACGATGCAATTACTCATGCACGGAAGTGAGCATCATGAAATTGGTGATGGAGGATGGTTGATGATGACGAGGGCGACGAATCCCCCTCTTCGGAGCCCCGAACGGACTCCAGATCAGCCCTCCCGAGAGGTTTTAGGGCTTGGCGGCGGCTCCGTATCGTAAAACGCGATGATTTCTTCTCTCTGATTTTTTTCTTTGTGAAAGCAAATATATAGAGTTGGAGTTGGCGTTGGAGGGTTTCCAGGGGGCCCTCGAGGTAGGGGGCGCCCTAGGGGGGGGCGTCCCCCACCCTCGTGAGAAGGGTGTGGGCCCCCTGGTCTTCATCTTTGGCTAGGATTTTTTATTATTTTTTTCTAAGATGTTCCGTGGAGTTTCAGGTCATTCCGAGAATATTTGTTTTCTACACATAAAACAACACCATGACAATTCTGCTAAAAACAGCATCAGTCCGGGTTAGTTCCATTCAAATCATACAAGTTAGAGTCCAAAACAAGGGCAAAAGTGTTTGGAAAAGTAGATACGACGGAGACGTATCAATGATCCGTCCCTGCCTATGGTGGTGGCTAGTTCTACTTATAGAGGCCCTGGTCCTCTTCCCAAATATTGAGCCGGAAGGGAGCCAACAACGGCGGGCAAATTTGAAGGGGGACGACAAGTACAAGCTATCCTGACAAAGGTGGTCTTCGCCTGCGAAAGCTCTGGTGGTGACGCCGTCTTGGGCTCCACAATGACCTTTGTCTTGCCGTCCTTCTGGTCTTGATCTTGTTGCACCGATATGGAAACCTTTGCCTGATGCCTCGGTACTCCACGCCTGCGCTGGCCTCCTTAGCATCAAAGAGGAAACAAGGACGCTGCGCGCGCTAGCGCCTGCCTGGCGCCAGCTTGGTGTCGCTCGTCATGGCTCACGTCACGAGAGCCTCATGTGTTTTGCCTCGCCTTGTTATCTCCGCCCCTCGTGAGCCTGCCTGACTAGGCCACTCCAGAGGAGGTCTTGCGTCATCCGCCTCGCGAGGCTTGGCCCCTCGCGAGGGTCTTGGACGCCTTGTTGATGAAGATCGGCCGTACGGCCTGCTGGCTTAGCCACACCGCGGGCCACAGGCAGGCAAGTCTGGGGACCCCCATTCCCAGAACGCCGACAATCGGAGGAGGAACCCGCCTTGTAATGTCGAAGGCAATCTGCCCGCCGGACACCTCGTCATTGAAGCCTGGTTCAGGGGCTACTAAGTGAGTCCTGGATTAAGGGTCCTCGGGTTCCGACCTATTGGACATGGGCCGGACTAATGGGCCATGAAGATACAAGGTCGAAGACTTCCTCCTGTGTCCGGATGGGACTCTCCTTTGCGTGGAAGGCAAGCTAGGCGGCCGGATGTATTATTTCCTTTCTCTGTAACCGACTTTGTACAACCCTAGTCCCCTCCGGTGTCTATATAAACCGGAGGGTTTAGTCCATAGAGGCAATCATAATCATACATGCTAGACTTTTAGGGTTTAGCTACAACGATCTCATGGTAGATCAACTCTCGTAATCCTCATACTTATCAATATCAATCAAGCAGGACGTAGGGTATTACCTCCATCAAGAGGGCCCGAACCTGGGTAAACATCGTGTCCCTGTCTCTTGTTACCATTGATGCTAGACGCATAGTTCGGGACCCCCTACCGGAGATCCGCCGGTTTTGACACCAACAAGAGGCAACGTATATCGTTTCACACACAAAGGTTACATATTGCCTCTCGGAACCATGAGTATTTTTGAGAGAAGCTCCAGTTTGCAAGAATATTATACCAAAACTTGTCCCAATTCGTCCAAATTTTTTACCATGGCATGTTGGTGCCATGAAATGACACCATGCCAAGTTTCATGATTTTCAGGCGAGTTTTGAATTTACTACAATTTAAAAAACCACGTTTCTTATTGTTACCGGATGAGCCACGACAGCCAGATGTTTGAATTTCATTTCCATGTGTTGCATGGGACCTAGAAATTCACCCAAGGACACACATGTGATTTTTCAACCAACCTTGGTGCACTGGAGCATGTGTTTGTACTTCAAATTTGAATTATTCACATTAAATGCCCAAAAACTCAATTAATGCATAAAATGGCCAAACGAACCCGAAATAATTCCAAATTTTAACACAACACTCATATAGTTCTATGTTTGCTCTGTAAAAAATCAAGAGGGGGGCAGCATATGTCGTTTCGCACACAAAGGTGACACGTTCCCTGTCAAAACAACACACCTTCTTGAGAGAAGTTGCAATTTGCAAGAAGCTTATACCAAAACTTGTCCCAATTCGGGCAATTTTTTTACCACAGCATGTCGGTGCCATGAAATGACACCATGCCGAGTTTTAAGATTTCCAGGCGAGTTTGGGATTTATACGAATATAAAAACCAAGTTTCTCAATGTTTCGGCCAAGCCACGACGCCCAGACGTTTGAATTTCATTCTCATTCTTCCATGGGACCTATAAATTCACCCAAAGATACACATGTGCACTACTAGGGATAAGCCTACCAATAGCGCGGGTATTTGGTGTATCAGTAGTGCGAGTACCTGCGCTACTGATACGGCGCTAAAGCTAACATGTAGGAGTAGCGTGGGTTGGCCCACTGTATTGCTATACATGGGTAGCAATAGCGAGCTCTGGAGTGACGCGCTACTGCTAGTAGCTGCAGCGCTTTTAATTAAGCCTTGCAGCTAGTAAGAGCGCGTTGCTGCTAACTTTATTCCCCTCGCTACTACTAGTTTTATTAGTTTCAGCTTTTTTTCTGCATATTTGTTTTGTATTTGAATAGGCTTTATACAATAATCTTTAGCATATCATACACATACAAATGTAATCATAGCATATACATACAGATAGTCTCATCAAATCATGTCATCATCATAATCATCATCCAACACAAAGTGGTCTCTCGTCTTTATCTCGAAAATAGTGATACAAGTCTCGAATACTTGCAACTACATCGTCATCCATCTAAACAATGATATACGCAAGAAGACCTATAACTATGAGTGAGAGCAGAACTATGCGGTACATGAGGCGGCGGTTATGTGTCCTGTTTGACGCTAGCGTGAACCTCAAGTAACTAGTTTCTGTTTCTTGTCTGCTTTTGAAGCCTTTATGGCTGGGGCCCTAGACCCCCTCCACTTGCTCCTGGCACTCAGGCCACTCATCGTACACTCCTAGAACCTTCCCATTGTACACAACATAGCGCTACTTCTTCGTCATCAAGAATCTAGGTACCTGTTAGAGATGCATCTTCGTCAAGAGAATGTACAATCATATGCAACAAAATATACTTGAGCAACACGAAAAAGAAAGGGTTAGCAACTAGATGCAGCATATAGTAAACATAAAAATAATCAACACAGTTTCATCGTATGCAAACTAATTAACTAGAGGTACGTAAGTCATCATACCCAAACTAACAAACTAGTGTGACGTAAGTTCGATAGGTACCATGAACATCACAAAGTTTCATTGCTAAAGAAACTATACAAGTTCAACCGACACATATCATCATCATCGGCATTGTAATGGACCCTAGCTTCTTGAATGGCGTGAGGTCCTAACGTTGCATGCCTATGCGAGTTCACATCAGCTCGCAATATAGGGCTGTGGTGGAACATCCCCTTCTCTTTGATGACTTCTTTCATGATGATCGTCACAATGTCCCTCTGGATGCGAAGAAGTCATCTCTAAGTTTATAATCCGCTTCTCCATGAGATTCTACCCACTTGTAGATATGATCATCGTTTCTGCTTGTCATGTGAAGCTTTTGGTGATCCCTTCTGAACTCCATCATGAGATGGAGGAGGTAGAATCCATCGTTCCTGCTTTGTTTTGGGACATGGATGCAGCAGAAGTTTGTTTTATGCAAAAAACTCGTCTTCTTGTTCCTTTGTCTCCTGATCAGCAGGTGGCCACCCCTCAAGCTGAAGCCTTGGAGAGCATCATCTAGAATATTCATTACATGGGTGTAGTCCTTCTTCTCATAGTTTTTGGTAGGGTCAAAATACACGGTGTAGTAGTCTTGCGGGTAAAGAACAATAAGGACGGCATGCCCATTGCTATGGGGAAAAAACACCTCAAATTATTCTCCATATGAGTGAGAAGGAATGATTAAAATGTACGAAAGGGTTGTCCAGCAATGACTTACTTTGGATGGTAAGGTAGGAGGACAATTTCCTGGTCCTCATTCTGTACCATGAAGTTTTCGAGGTACTCCCTAGCAGTTTTACGCTCAAAGTCGACGAGACTCAAGAAGGACTCGTGGATGTAGTATGGATCCGCCACACAGATTCATCTTCTCTCTTCATGACGGAGCTCATATGTAGCGCAAAAAGGCGGATGATTGTATAGTCGAGCCGCCTTGTCAGAAACATCTCGAAGATATGCTCAAACCGTAGGATGAACACCTCCACAGGCCGTGTGTCGACGTAGCACTTCCCCTCAGGCACACGAGCCGCGTATGTCAGATATCCAGGATCCTTCGAGGCTAGTAGGCTTTTCTTAGTCGACAACACATGGTCATGCAGTCTCCTGAGATCCCCTGATATTGCCTCTAGCGGTTTTGGCGGTAGCATTGGCTCGCCTGTGACATGGAACATGGCCGCACCTTTGACAGGTACACGCTCTTCAAAATCCGCCATCTGGCTGCTATGCGCTCGGGCTTGTTTGTAGGTAGCAGAGCCTCTCTTCCCTGGTCTCTTCCTCTCCTTTTTCTTGGGTTGACCTTCCAGACCCTTCCTTAAACCCTGCCCCAGTGTTGTCGGGCTAAGCACTGTACGACCCTCGGCTAGTTGAGCATGTGTTGAGGCGGCATCTTCGGGCGTGTCCTATGAGGATTGCATGAAGAGAGACTTCTTGCAATCCCTGCTAGGATGTTCCTGCCAGGGCAAATCATCCATATCCTCATCAGCATGCTGATAGCCCGAGTCGTCATATGGCCGACTCATCATATCCAAGTCATCGTGATAGGTGCCTGTATTGAGGAACCGAAGAGGGCACTTTTCCATCTCATCATCCATTCTTTGTTCTATGGGGGCGATTACATCAGCCACAATTGGGCCCCCTTCATCACGTCGTCCGCTGCTCTCACCCGTCACTATAGGTGCTGGTAATTGCATAGGTGGGGTGGTGGTGTTCATACCTGCTTGTTGATGTGTGGTCATTGGTGTGCTCTCAGCCGGCTCCAGACAAAGAAGATTCTTCGGCCATAGCAGCATAAAACCCTTGTAGTCTCCAATCCATGGTGGGGTCTCGTCGTCCTCTCTCCTTAGCCGTAATGGAGGAGGCAAAGCCTCGTGCCCCGATTTCACACTCGACAAGGTAACCCTGAAGTGCCCATCGGGCATCGGCTAGCCGTGGAACGTGAGTTCCAAGGGCTTCATTATCACCACCTTTCCCACATCGACCTTCTATCCTTTGATCAAGTAGAGTACGGTGCATGAGGTTTCGTCGGCCTGCAAACACATGTTTGCAGCGTAAAACATCCGAAAGGCAACGAAAATGGAGTATTCTAGATATATGTTGGTGCAACATGTAATTACCGTGAGGGCGTCGAGCTCAGCCAAAGACAAAGGACCGCCTAGCATGCCAGAGTCTAAGGACAGGCTGCTATAAGCGGGTGCGGGTGCGGGAGTAGGCGCGGTTGCGTGAGCCGGTGATAGTGCGGTGGTGTTGTTCACCGAGTTTCTCCCGACGAAACTGGGCATGGGGAAATCATCTACCATCTTGTCTGGATTTTCCTTTGTCCAGTTGATGATAGCCGGGATCAAGTTAGTAGAGAAATCATTTCTGCAAGAATCTATTGCCTCCTGTAGCAACTCATTTTTCTCCTCGGCTACTTTTTTCGCGTCTTCAGGTGCTTTTATCTCGAACGTAAGCTTCACCTTCTCGTCGATGTCCGCCTAACTAAACTTCTTTTTATGCTTTTTCGCCTACGGGCACTTGTTGTAAAAGACCTTTCACGTGGCGTCGTGCACACGTCCATACTGCGGCTGATTTTCGTCGACTCCCCTAGGGTTTCTGGAATATTGGGTATTTATAGAGCAAAGAGGCAGACCGGGGCACCCGAGGTAGGCACAACCCAGCAGGGCGCGCCTGGGCCTCCTGGCGTGCCCTGGTGGGTTGTGCTCCCCTTGGAGCACCCCCAAGGCACTGCCCTTGCCCATTGGGTGTCTTCTTATCCATAAGAAATCTCCATAAAGTTTCGTTGCATTTGGACTCTGTTTGGTATTGATTTCCCATGATGTAAAAAACATGCAGAAAACAACAACTAGAACTTGGCACTATGTCAATAGGTTAGACCAAAAATGACATAAAATGACTATAAAATGATTATAAAACATCCAATATAGATAATATAACAGCATGGAACAATCAAAAATTATAGATACATTGGAGATGTATCGGCATCCCCAATCTTAACTCCTGCTCGTCCTCGAGTAGGTAAGTGATAAAAATAGAATTTTTGATGTGGAATGTTGCATAACATGTCATCTCATATTTCTTTTCTTTATAGCATGGACATTTGGACTTTTATTTTGTTCAAAGCAGTAGTCTAGTTTTGACATGATAACTTAAGTACTCAAGCGTATCAACAAGCAACCATGTCTTTCAAAATATCAACGCTAAAATAAGCTATACCTAGCCTATCATGCTCAATCATTGATCCATTCATGAAACACACTCTCATATTAACTACACTCAATACTCAAGTACGATCATAGTGCCTCCTAGTTGGTGCTTTTATAAGAGAAGATGGAGACTCAAATTCAAAAAAAAAATGCATAAACTACAAGAAGGGCCCTTCGCAGAGGGAAGGAGGGATTTGTAGAGGTGCCAGAGCTCAAAGCAAATCTCATGCCATCTTTGCACAGGGTCTTCATCTAGTCTTGTACAAAGGGTTACAAGTTTAGGGGATATGGTTGTACGAAATAGGCTGACGGGGCAAGGCCCAGCAGCCGTGCCTTACAGGTAGAACTTACGAAAATGCTCAATATCCCATGAGTTTTGCATTGGGATGCCATCTTCGGTGTCCAGATGGACTGCGGCATGTCTGGTGACACATACTACCCTATAAGGGCCTTCCCACTTTGGTGTCAACTTGTTTGAACCCTTGGCAGACTGAACATGCCTAAGGACAAGGTGACCTTCCTCAAGGCTCCGGGCGTGATCCCTACGGCTGTGATAGCGGCACAAGGCTTGCTAGTATTGTGCAACAAGTACAGCTACCCGAAGACAGTTCTCCTCGAGCAGCATGGCATCGTCATGCCGTAGCTGCTCTTGCGCTACTTCATCGTAGGCAAGTACCCGAGGTGACCCGTATATGAGTTCCGTGGGGAGCACTACTTCTGCCCTATATACCAGGGAGAAGGGAGTTTGGCTGGTGGCTCGATTTGGTGTGGTCGACCAAAGAACCACCGACAACTCATCAATCCAGCGCTTGTCGCATTTGCGCAGTCTATCAAAGGTTCTTGTCTTCAGGCCTCTCAGCTCTTTAGGGTTCATCCTCTCAACCTGACCGTTGCTCCTTGGGTGGGCGACGGAGGTGAAAGAGACCTTGTTCCCAAGGCTATGGATGTACTCCATGAAGGCGCAGCTTGTAAACTTGGTGCCATTGTCGGTGATTACCTTACTGGGCACTCCAAAATGACACACCAGTCCTTTGAAGAACTTGATAGCTGACCGCACTATCACCTTTCTCACTGGTTCCACTTCGGGCGACTTTGTAAACTTGTCGATTGCAACGTACAAGAATTCAAAGCCCGTGGTAGCACAGGGGAAGGCGCCCAAGATGTCGAGCCCCCAGCAGACCCCGAAGGTCCAGGACAAACGGATGGTCTGCAAGGCTTGAGCTGGCTGATGAATATTCTTGGAGTGGAACTGGCATGCTTTCCCGACAACTGCTCTTCACTACTGCAGGATACTCCTAACACGGCAATACAATCAGAGACCCTTCGACAAAACTGTGTGTGATGCATTAATCGCAAATGGTGATGTAAAAAAATCATCAAAAGAGATGCAAAACGTTTGCGACGGTAGATACATCAAACATTGTTCAGTTTTTAGTTGCTTGTGCGATGTGGGGCATATGGTTCAGTCCAATGAACGGTTTGCGATGAGGCACAAGAATAGAAACATGCAGCCAGATGAAGGTGTGTGCGATACACGGCATACAGTTAACTCGGATTAACTGCTTGTGATTAGGCAACACAACATAAATGGTCGGCTAGATCAAGGTGTCTGCAGTTGAGGGTATCCACTTCAGATGGATGAACTGTTTGTGATTAGGAAACACAACCGAAATGGTCAGCCAGATTAAGGTGTCTGCGATTGACGGCATACACTTCACACGGATGAACTATTTGCGATCAGCCACAACAAACAGAAATAGTTAGACAAATCAATGTGTGTGCACTAGACGGGCAAACATTCTAATTAAAAGAAGCCTGTGCGCTGGTAATAACGAGCGCGCACGGTTGATGGAACAAGACGTGTGCTAACATTGCCTATTGCGATGCACACTGCAAATGCCACGCACGCGGCTGAGAACGCATGCCCATGTTACACCGTCCGGGAATAGTGCCGCACTTAGAAGTTATAGAACCTTCAATAAATTTTGAGCTTGCGTCCCGTCACATTCCAAATTACTACCACACTATATTTAATTGCAAACCTGTTCACACCGATCAAAACCTAAATAGTTTCCCACTTAGGAGTGTAGTAGTACTCGGTTATAAATACAACCTACTCCAAGCTGACTGCACATTCCTCCTCAACTCCTCATCCACAAAAACAAAAAAGTCATTCATCATCGTTCCCTTGCGTCTGCCATGGCCTGCATGAATTCTGGGTCGAGAGATTACTACCAGGAAGAGGCGAGCATGGAAGCGGAAGAACATGAGATGTCTCACCTCGCTCGGAAAGCAGCTGACATGTCCCATCGCGCGGCCGTAGCGGCACAGAGGTCCTGCCACGCTGTCGATGTAGCAGACTGGTCCGGCCGCACCATGGAAGCAGCAGAGATATCCCGCCGTGCCGCGAATGCAGCAGAGATGCCCTCCCGCGCCGTGGCATCCTGGGAAAATGTCTCGCTGGCAGGCGAGGACTGTCACAGGCACATGCGTGCTATGGTCGATGACCTGATGGGTCAGATCTCCGACTGGATGAATCTGCGGGACGAGATGAATGCCTCATTCGAAAATGCTACCAGCGTCATCTGGGGACTAGGGGAGGACAAGGTTAAGCTCCGCCCAAGCGCGACCTGCTGAGGGTGAAGATCACTAGAATGACGACAAATAGATGGGCTAGGGCAGAAAATCTGCCGGGAGAAGTTTATCTGCTGGGACAAGTAATCCCCGGCAGCCGTTCTCGTGGCGGTTCTATCTGCCGGGAGAACCATTGTCTCGGCAGTTTATCTGCCCTTTAAAGAGCTTTCTCCTGGCAGTTTTTTTGTCCTTACATCAGTGTTGTGGTGTAGTGGCATCACGAGGAGACCACTGCCTTGTTGAAGAGGACTGGTGTGTCATCATCAAGAAAGTTATGGACGAGAATGCCATGCTCCGCATCGAGCGCCAAACGCTGGTGGAGGAATCTGTGGATGCTAGCAAGCAGCATGTTGAGGACACAAAAGAGCTCATCGCCGTTCACCGCGAGAACTAGTCTCCGCGGCCTGCATCAACGCATCAAGAAAGTAGAGATCAGTGAGCCAGATTGTTGCCTGCGTCTTCCTTCTTTTGCCCTTGTGTATTTCGGGCGTTGCCGCATGTGGCTTTTTTAATTACCTTCCTAAATATGTAAGACAATTATTATCCACTGTCATCGTCCTTATATTCATCAGTCTTGTTATAAGTGACAGTCGATACTATATAGGTCCGTCGTATCTTACATGCAGATCCGTGCAAAACTTTCTTTTCATATTTTCCTTTTTCTCTCTTAAATCTCAGTCAAGTGAGACATAGCCACACCACTAAACAGGGGTTCGGGTGCCATTATTGGAGATGTAGGGAGAGAGGTGGGCGGTTGATAGAGGTCAAAGGGCTCTCCTCCCGATGAGCACGCATAGGGGTCTGATCGCACGCCTCCCATACTCGTATAGCTACCCCGCATGGCACCTCCTAGCCAATAAAAAAGGGGACGCATGGCGGTACATAAATGATCAGTAAAACGCCTGCGGTTTCACTAATACTTGTGTTTCCGATTGTAACGTGACATCACTTGTTCCAGAATGACTTTCTTGTCTGTTAATGTGTGTGCCTTTGCAAACAGGACAAAAAAATTACCACAACATGTTGGTGCCATGTCATGACACCATGCCAAGTTTCATGATTTTAAGGCTAGTTTTAGATTTATGGGAATTTTAAAACCAAGTTTCTCGATGTTACCGGCCGAGCCAAGATGCCCAGATGTTTGAATTCCATTCCCATTTCTTTTATCGGACCTAGAAATTCGCACAAGTACACATAAATGATATTTCAACTATGGCTCGCTGGAGTATGTGCTTGTAGTTCAAATTTTAATTATGTGCATTAAATGCCTGGAAATTCAATTAATGTATAAAAAAGGCCAAATGAACCTGGAATAATTCCAAAATTTAGCACGAAACTCCTATTGGTCTAAGTTGTTTGCGTAAAAATTCAAGGCGGGAGAAGCTAGTGTATGTCGTTCGTCACACGGAGGTGACACATTCCCTCTCAGAAACAGGAGCCTTCTTGAGAGAAGCTATGGTTTGCAAGAAGCTTATACCAAAGCTTGTTCCAATTCGGCAAAAAAATTTACCACAACATGTTGGTGCCATGTCATGACACCATGCCAAGTTTCATGTTTTTCAGGCGTGTTTTGGATTTAGAGGAATTAAAAAACCAAGTTTCTCAATATTTTTGGCTAAGCCACGACACCCAGATGTTTGAATTTCATTCCCATTTCTTGAATGGGACCTAGAAATTCATCCAAGGACACACATGTGATTTTTCAACCAACTTTGGTGCACTACATCATGCGATTGTAGTTGAAATTTGAATTATGCACATTAAATGCCCAAAAACTCAATTAATGTATAAAAAAGGCCAAACGAACCCGGAATAATTCCAAATTTTAACGCAGCGCCCATATAGTTCCTTGCTGCCTCTATAAAAATCAAGGGGGGAGGTGAGTGAGTCTTGGATTAAGGAGTCCTCGGGTGTCCGATCTGTTGGACATGGGCCAAACTGATGGGCCATGAAGATACAAGATAGAAGACTTCCTCCCGTGTCCGAATCGGAATCTCCTTTGCATCGAAGGCAAGCTAGGCGGCCGCATGTATTATTTACTTTCTCTGTAACCTAATTTGTACAACCCTAGTCCCTTCCGGTGTCTATATAAACCGAAGGGTTTAGTCCGTAGAGGCAATCATAATCATATAGGCTAGACTTCTAGGGTTTAGCTACAACGATCTCGTGGTAGATCAACTCTTGTAATCCCCATACTTCTCAATATCAATCAAGCAGGATGTAGCGTATTACCTCCATCAAGAGGGCCTGAACCTGGGTAAACATCGTGCCCCCTATCTCCTGTTACCATCGATCCTGGATGCATAGTTCGGGACCCCCTACCCGAGATCCGCCGGTTTTGACACCGACATTGGTGCTTTCATTGAGAGTTCCACTATGACGTCGTAGACAGGATTGATGGCTCACCTTGTTATCATGGACAGTATCGCCTCTGGAGGAGCCCTGGCCTCAGGCCAAACCCTCCGGCTGGGCGGTTTTACCAAGACCGCCCGTCCGGCCGGTAAGCCGACAATGACATCCCGGGTCATCGAAAATCGCCTCCGTGTTGACTTAGAATACTCCAAACTGATGGATCCGACAGAGTTGTCGTCTTTAAACAAACTCCTGGATCGCATCACTGCCTTGGGGGTTGCTACAAACTATGATTAGATTGGGCTTAACCCCAATTAGAGAGAAATCAAATCTCCGTCGATCACCCATCAGATAGAGATAGTAGAGGAGAAAATCAACAACTCTTCCTCTATATTGAGGATGAACTATGTTAAGATTTCCGAGCTCGAAGAGCCGGATACCTGTCCATGGAATGACACGCCGTATCCTCCGAACCTAGAATTGGACGGTGGGCCCGAGAAATCGGTTGACATCCCGGAGCCCAAACTATTAAGCTCGAAAGTTTCTCAAACTCCGGATCCCCAATTGCTTCAGGGTTCGGATTTAAATCAACTAACCCACCCAGATATACGTGATCTCACGTACATACGATAGTAGTCTCAGGAAATAGTGCATCACTTCTGGGCAAGATTCCTCCTAGTTAAACACAAGATTAAAGATTGTCGCGACGAGGATGTGATCTTACTATTCAACAATAATTGCATGGACGAGGGAATCCTCAACGCCATCAACCGCCGTCGTGTAGCACACTTCGCTGACTTGACAACCATAGTACAGTAGTACCGCGCAATGGAAAGTGCCTGGAAAACTCAAGCAGCTCGCTGGGAACCACCGGTTTCCACTCCACCCCTCGTTCAGGCAAAAAGTATGCACCCTCACGAGGCGACTGTCGGTGTAGAAACCGGCGGATCTCGGGTAGGGTGTCCCGAACTGTGTGTCTAAGGTTGATGGTAACATGAGATAGGGGACACAATGTTTACCCAGGTTCGGGCCCTCTCTATGGAGGTAATACCCTACTTCCTGCTTGATTGATCTTGATGAACATGAGTATTACAAGAGTTGATCTACCAAGATATCGTAAGTGCTAAACCCTAAAAGTCTAGCCTGTTTGACTAAGATTATGAGGATATATCTACGGACCTAGCCCTGCGGTTTATATAGACACCGGAGGGATCTAGGCTTACATAAGATCGGTTATAGGGAAAGGAATCTTCATATTTGATCGCCAAGCTTGCCTTCCACGCCAAGTAGAGTCCCATCCGGACACGGGTAGAGCCTTCGGCCTTTGTATCTTCACAACCCAATAGTCCGGCCCATGTCTAATAGGTCGGATGCCTGAGGACCCCCTAGTCCAGGACTCCCTTAGTAGCCCCTGAACCAGGCTTCAATGACGAGGTGTCCGGCGCGCAGATTATTTTCGACATTGCAAGGCGGATTCCTCTTTTTGAATACGCCAAGATAGTCTTCGGTCGTAATGAACGTGTCCGGATCTGCAATACAAGCACCACATACAACCGCAGATAACATAATATTGCACAAGTCCCATCCGCTGACAACTTTTTGTAATGTGACATCACGCCCGCTAGGTCATCATTTCGAATCGTTTTCCGTCTGCCGCTCCACGTTTCGAGACGTGGTTTTAATAGGCACATCTTGTCAAAGCAGAGATCGTGTCCCCTTATTGCGGGATTCTTATCAATACGGGCGTGGGTAATCCAACCATGCCGTTTGCACAGCCCTTGGTAATAGCCCTTGGGAATAGACTCCCTTTATTCTCCCACGCCTTATCTCTTCCTCTGCCCTTCCATTCCTGAGCTCCAATACCCAAGTTCTAATCTTTCCCAACTCGAGAAAGTACTCAACCATGTCTAGATCCGGAGGTCAAGGCAAGTGGATGGCCTCCTCCGTCAAGGAGAAGGACATTACTGAGCTTGGGGCGGCTGGGTATCTGGCGAAGGAAATCGCCCACCGTCTTCCGACCAAGGGGCAAGTTGTCCCTACACCGAATCCCAACGAGAGGGTGGTATTCATCCTTCCTTTCGTTCGCGGGCTAGGATTTCCACTCCACCCTTTCGTCCGTAGGCTGATGTTCTATTACGGGTTAGACTTCCATGATCTAGCCCCGAACTCTTTCCTCAACATCTCGGCATTCATTGTCATGTGTGAGGCTTTCCTCCGCATCCAACCCCACTTCGGACTGTTGCTCAAGGTCTTCAACGTGAAGCCGAAGGTGGTGGATGGCCAGCACACGGAGTGCGGAGGCGCCATGGTGAGCAAGCTGCCCAATGTCACCCAGCCAAAAGGTACTTTCATGGAGACTGTCAAGGAGTGGCAGAAACTGTGGTTCTACATCACAGAGCCCTGTGGCGCCACCTGGGCCACGGCTGCCGAATTCAACTCTGGAGCACCAATGCGGTTCATTTCCTGGATTGAGACGGGTCCAAATTGGTCTTCGTCAGATGAGCTGATAGCGCTGCAAACACGCATTCAAAGCATGGTGGAGAAAAACATTAAGCTTGTCGACTTAATCCAGGTGATGCTAGTTCACCGGATTCTCCCATGCCAAAGCCGAAGCCGCCCTTTTATGGGAATTCAATCCGAAGAAGCACCAAAGTCTGGAAAGGGTCTTTCGAACCACTCACGATGATGCCTAGAAGTTGCTCTTTAAAGGCAACAAGATGCCGCCAGCCATAGACTCAGACCGCGGGCACGATATTACCCATTCCGCCAAGGAGGTAAGCCTTTTACGCATCCGCTACTTGCTTGTTTCAAGGATGATATCAAAACTTTATTATTTCAGGTATGGACGGAGAGAGCGGAGCGGATTCGGTATCCGGCTCCGCTACCCGAGGAACCAGTCATCCCGCGCCTGGAGAAGATGCTAGTACTGGCACCCTGTAAGGCACCGGAGAAGAAGGACAAGAAGAAGGCCAAGGGGGTCCAGAGTGGCCCCCTCCACAAGGGCGCTTCAGACATGACATCCGAAGACAAGACCCACTCCTCCACCGCCGAAGACGAGGAGGACGAGGAGGAGGAGGAGGAGGAGAGTGACTCTCCCCCGGATGGGGGGAGGAAGAACAGGGCGGCCTCCACAAATCTGGAGGCGGAGGCGCCCAAGAGGGGGAAAGGCCCTCTCGCGGATAAATCCGCATTGGACATCGACAGCAGTCCGGAGCGATGCCCCCGGAACAAGCCCCTAGCCGCATCGTGAGTTCGAAGAACCCGCACGCGTCCATTTATCCAGCCTCTCCACTTTATGGTATTAATAAGGTTAATCATTTTATTGCAGTCCGGCCCATGACAGCTCCCAACGATCCTCATCAAGAGGCTTGTTGGATTCAAAGGCGATGGCCAGCGAGTCGCCGCCGGCCGCTTACTCTCCCAAGGCCAAGGGAGACGATGAGGTGCTGTCCCAAAGGTCATGCTCAGTTCGGCCCCCATCCGAGCACGGATCTGAAGAACCATACGGCTCCGAAATCCGACAAGCAGCCTCCTTGAAGAGAAGGAGGTGTGCCCGTCCCACCGGTGACCTCTGTCCAACTAGAGGCGCCGGATAATCTACTGGAAGCGCTATGAGGCGCTTCCATTGTGGAAGAACAACGTGTCCTTATGGGTACGATGATCGAGAAGGTTCAGTCCATCAAGAGCAGACTGACTGAAGCCTGTAGTGGCCTGCTGACAGTTTTGAGGTAAGCGGCACAAAAAAGAAAATCCCAATATAAATAGTAGCGCCTGAGACACTGTCCGGTGTCTGAAAAGAAAAGCTGGACAAAGGATCAATTAAATTTCGCAGGAAACTAACTAAATGTGTCTTATGTGAATAAGCAGGCACCGTTGCTGGCCGCGACCTCACACACTGCCGAAGTCGCCGGACTAAAGCAGAGACTGGAGCGGGCCGAGGAGGAGCTCGTCCAAGCGAGGAAGCAGCTGGAAGACCAGAAAGGTATGTAATGATTCGCTATATATTCGGAAATAATAAATAATGTATATTGACCATAGTGTCATGATATGTGTAGGAGCAACGACCGAGGTCGAGGCCCTTAAAAAGGCCCTGGCCGAAACCAAGGGGAAAGTTGTCAAGGAGCAGGCCGCTCATAAGAAGATTAAGGCCAGGCTGAACGAGGTCCCCCAAGAGCTCCAGGACGCTGTGAAGAAGTGCGAGACCTTGGAGTGTGATGTTTCGGCTTGGGAGACCGAACTTGCCAAGGCTCGCCAAAGTGCGGAAGCGTCCTGGGTTGAAGCCCAGGGTGCCCTCCAGGAGATTCAGGACGCCAAGAAGATCGCGGCGGGTAAGGCGTTTAGTATGCAAAGCAAGTATGTGAAGAAGAAGTATTTCTTACTAACCCGGATTCGGAGTTCTCCTGGGGCATTTGCGGATCTACGGCGTAGTGTGTCCGACGCTGCCGAGTTCTTCCGAGCCGAAGAAGGGAGCTCAACGAAGAAGCTGTTCTGGTCGCAATACCTTGCACCAGAACATCCGGCTCCCTTCACCAATCAGCTAAGACAGCTGGCCGAGCTGCATGGGGTGGCCGAACTGGCCATGAAGGATTTAATAATCTGGCTGTGGCATGCCGAAGTTATACCCAGCAGCTACTTTGTAGTCATGAAGCGACTGCTAGGAGCCTGCCCTCGGCTGGACATCATCAAGTGGTCAGCCTGCATCGAGGGCGCGCGCATGGCCTTCGCCCGCGTCAAGGTGTGGTGGGCGAAGATGGATGCCGTCAAGCTTGTGACCGAGGGGCCACCTGAAGGCAAGGAGCACCGCACACCGGAGCGGTATTTTGAAGACGTCCTGGAGGGGTCCCGCATTGTGGCAACGCAATGTGCGCAAGACATTATTTTTGAATGAATATATTCATGTTGTCTCTTCCTTGTTTGATGAAACAAATTTTGTTAGGTAATATAAGGTTTGTTTAAAAAAATTCACCACCTGTGCGGCCATATTATGTGAAATCTGAGAGTTGGCCAGTCGTCGGCTTCTGCCCCCACGTAGGAAGTACGGGGGTGTTCGGGATATAATCTAAACACTCTTGATCCAATTATTTGGTCCTTGAAGGAGGTGTTTAGCGCAGCGAACCAGGCAATCAGACTATTCGGCTTAAACACCCTCACTTAGCCATATGAGTTTGACGATAAAGATTTAGGCGCAGCCCCTAGTATCCGAACTAGGAAGCTATAAACACTTGATCATGCAAGTACTAATCCCTCGCGTAATGCGGACAAAATCTCTAATGATTTGAGACCTCCGAAGAGCTGACCGGCTCTCGCCGCATCATGACAGTCAGTTTTTGGCTTTCTCTACTGAGCTGCTCATCTGGGTAAACCAGGGCACAATCTCAGTAGTTCTCCCTTTACTACCCTAGCCGATGTAGCGGAACATAGGGTAGCAAGCACAGGAGCCTGGCAACCCAAGTATTGACCAAAGACATGATTCAGAGCGAGTGCTAAATTTGGGGTGCCGAACAATAGGAAGTGTTCGGACTTTGTTGCCGTGTTGTGGGGCGCTATGAAGCTCCTTGAAAATTGGAATGTACCAAAGTGTACGGGTGCTATCGGATAAGGTTATCAATAGAAAATCGAAAATCGAAAAAGAGCGAGGGTAATGAGCCAAGGCCACAGAGTTTGGGCCGCAAACTGTTTCCGTTATAATTTGATTAATACATTGAAGCGCATGGATACAAATAGTGTAATAAGCAACGGGCTAAGCCACGACCAAGAGAGAGCTGTGTGTGGGTCCTGAAAACAGGTAGAGTAATTGTTAAAGACACCATGTAAACCCCCCCCCCCTATACGTCCGTGCTTCAAGTCATCTTGGTATATTTATCCTTTGAAGGGATCGGTGATTGGGTCACTAGGGGGTACCTGTGGAAAGAAAATCTAAAAAGGAGAAAAGGAAACAGTGAGAGTATGTGTGTCCGGGAGCAGTCGAGTCGTATTGTGGATCACAGGCTAGTTATGCCTACGTCTATGCCCATTGTATCTTGAGTGCGTAGTTATGTACGCGTGGGACGAACACCGCTACTTGATCGGGACTGGGATGGAGGCACAATTGCTAGTCGAGCTCTTGACGAGCTGAGCTATCCAGCTTCAGAGTAGTCTGGACTCTCTTGACAGTGTCCGGCGGCTCGGCCGCCGAATTGAGGTTCTGCTTGAAAAGGCCGTTATGTATGCTGCTAAGGCAGCAGTGTGCTCCTAAGTACGGAGGGAGAGTTCTGTGTTTCCATTAACTGTTATGACGCCGCGTGGTCCGGGCATCTTGAGCTTGAGACAAGCGTAGTGTGGCACCATGTTGAATCAGGCAAATGAGGTTCGTCCAAGCAGTGCGTGATAGCCGCTGCGAAAGGGGACGAAATCGAAGATTAACTCCTCACTTCGGAAGTTGTCCGGAGATCCGAAGACAACCTCTAGTGTGATTGAGCCCGTACAACGAGACTCTACACCTGGTATGACTCCTTTCAAGGTAGTCTTGGTGGGCTTGATCCGTGATGGATTAATAAGCATTTTGCGCATTGTATCCTAATAGATCAAGTTGAGGCTACTGCCACCGTCCATCAGGACTCGCATCAGGTGGAACCCATCAATTGTTGTGTCCGGGACCAGTGCGGCTAAACCACCATGACGGATACTGGTCGGATGATCTCGTCGATCGAAAGGGATCGGGCATGAAGACCATGGATTAAATTTTGGGGCGACTGGCTCTATCGCGTATACGTCCCTGAGCGCGCACTTGCTCTCCCTCTTTGGGATGTGGGTAGCATATATCATGTTCACCGTTTTGACCTGAGGGGGAAATTTCTTCTGTCCCCCTGTGTATGGTGGCCGGGGCTCCACGTCATCGTCTTCGCTTTGTGATCCCTTCTCCTTGCTTTCGGCATTTAACTTGCCGACCTGTTTAAAAACCCAACAATCTCTGTTGGTATGATTGGGTGGTTTGTCTGGGGTGCCATGAATCTGGCACAGACGATCGAGTATGTGGTCCAAGCTAGATGAGGCCAAACTGTTCTTTTTGAATGGCTTCTTCCGCTGACCAGACTTAGAGCCACCAAATCTGGCATTTACCGCCGTATCATCGGTGTTTTCATTATTGTTTCGACGGTTGTATTTGTTGCGTCGGGACTTGTCGTTGCTATTTTTGGCTTCAGGGGTGCCGTCATTGCTCGCATTGTTTTTTCTATGGGCCAGCCAACTATCCTCACCCACGCAAAAGTGGGTCATGAGTGCGATGAGGGCTGCCATGGACTTCGGCTTTTCTTGGCCGAGGTGGCAGGCAAGCCATTCGTCGCGACTGCTGTGTTTAAAGGCCACTAGGGCTTCGGCATCCGGACAGTCGACGATCTGGTTCTTTTTAGTTAAGAACCTAGTCCAGAATTTCCTAGCAGAGTATCCGGGCTGTTGAACTATATGGCTTAGGTCATCCGCGTCCAGAGGTCGAACATATGTACCTTGGAAGTTGTCAAGGAAGGCTTCTTCCAAGTCCTCCCAGCCGCCGATAGAATTTTCGGGCAGGCTGTTCAACCAGTGCCAGGCTGGTCCTTTGAGTTTTAGGGGGAGGTATTTAATGGCATGAAGTTCATCGCCGCGGGCCATATGAATATGGGGAATGAAGTCTTCGATCCATACCGTTGGAAGTCTTCGATCCATACCGCGGGATCTGTGGTTCCATCGTGTGATTTGATATTCACGGGTTTGAACCCTTCTGGGAATTCATGTTCCATGACTTCGTCAGTGAAGCAAAGAGGGTGTGTGGCGCCTCTATATCGGGCCGCATCGCGACGCTGCTCCCATGGAGTCCGTCTGTGGCTTTCGGCCCGCGCATGACTAGGTTTGTCACGTCCGAATAGATAGCCATCATCACGTGTTGAGGCACGCCCTCACAATCTGTAGATCGATCTGGTATGTCCTTCTCTATTGTTTAGGTCATGCCGAAGGTCATATGCATGACCGCGAGCTATTTTACGTCCGCATTTTCTATGAGGCGGGGCGGGCGGGTGTTCGGATTGAGTTGCCATTTTATCCCGACCACTTGGTGGTTGGTCAGCCGCATTGCACGATGGGGGTATGTGCTCCGGCGCCTCGTCGTTGAACTAAGGTAGCAATTTGCTCTTCGGGCAGCTTTTGTTTCGGCGCTTGAGGCCGTAATCTTCGGCTGCTAGGACATAGGTCCATTTATCGTTGAGTAGATCTTGGTCAGCTTGAAGCTGCTGCTGCTTCTTTTTCAGGCTCCTTGCAGTGGCTATTTGCTGGCTCTTGAAACGCTCATGCTCCAGAGGTTCCTCAAGAACAATAAAATCCTCAGTGCCAAGGCTCGCCTCATCTTCGGAGAGTAGAAGATAATTACTGTCCTCCGAGTCTTGATGCATGGCATGTTTACCAGGGATAACTTGCCCATCTTCCTGTTCATCCTGTTCGGAAGTTGCATCAACGGGGTGTTCGTTACCTTCGGCACCTTCCGGAGTGTTATCTTCTCCCGTGCCAGTATTGTTGTATTTGCTACGGCGTGACCTACAGAGGCGCCGCTGACGCTGGCGCTTTGACTGTATCTCAGGAGGTTTATCCTCAACTGGATCTTGTTTGTCATCGCCGCCATTCTCTTTTGGTGCATCCACCATGTATACATCATACGAGGAAGTGGTCGTCCAACGTCTGATAAACAGCGGGTTTTGGGCCTCTTCTTCTCTAGCATCGTCATCCATACCGTCGATGTCGTCAGAGCTGTAATCAAGCGTGTCAGTTAAGTCTTCGACAGTGGCTATGAAGTGGGCGGTGGGTGGGAAGCGAAATTCTCCTTCATCGTCCTCCGATTTGAACCGGATACAATTCGGCTGTGAGCCCCCATTAAGGATAGTGCTCTTAACGAGTTTAACATGTCGCCCAAGGGTGAGTGTCGGAAGATGTCTGTGGAGCTGAATTCGATGATCGATGACCAATCAAGCTCGACGTATGCGGACGCGCAAGGTTCGGAACCTGTAGCCGGAGACGAGTCCATGGTTCCGGCGACAAAGATGTCACTTGAAGTTAAGTCTCTGTGCAGCTCCAACGCCGCTTATTTTGTGCTTTCCGCGACGGGGTTGAGCTTCCTGTCTTCGGATGGCGCGATCTGCTCCAGATCTAGGGCCAGAGCAGCTATAAGTACTATCTCCTGTGTATGGACCGATGACAGATTTACGTCATCTTCATCGTGGTGGCAAGCAGCGGCTGCTGTAGTCTCGAATCCGTTGAAGATCAAATCTCCACGGATATCCGCAACATAGTTCAAGCTTCCAAATCTGACCTGGTGGCCAGGGGCGTAGCTTTCAATCTGCTCCAGATGGCCAAGTGAGTTGGCCCGCAGTGCAAAGCTGCCGAACACGAAGATCTGTCTGGGGAGGAAGACTTTCCCTTGGACAGTTTCGTTGTAGATGATTGAAGGAGCCATCAAACCTTTTGACGACGGCACAGTGGAACTCTCAATGAAAGCACCAATGTCGATGTCAAAATCGGCGGATCTCGGGTAGGGGGTCCCGAACTGTGCGTCTAAGGTCGATGGTAACAGGAGACGGGGGACACAATGTTTACACAGGTTCAGGCCCTCTCTATGGAGGTAATACCCTACTTCCTGCTTGATTGATCTTGATGAATATGAGTATTACAAGAGTAGATCTACCACGAGATCGTAAGGGCTAAACCCTAAAAGTCTAGCCTGTCTGACTATGATTATGAGGATATATCTATGAACCTAGCCCTCCGGTTTATATAGACAACGAAGGGATCTAGGGTTACATAATGTCGGTTACAGGGAAAGGAATCTTCATATTTTGTCACCAAGCTTGCCTTCCATGCCAAGGAGAGTCCCATCCGGACACGGGTAGAGTCTTTGGCCTTTGTATCTTCACAGCCCATCAGTCCGGCCCATGTCTAATAGGTCGGACGCCTGAGGACCCCTTAGTCCAGGACACCATCAGCGACCGACCAAATAGTAAAGAAACCCAAGCCCATTACGGGGCGTGGAACTGTTCTGGAGGGATGGCTCAATGGGCCATGCAAAATACACACAACACCGGATAACGTACCAAGCCACAACCTTAGATCATGTTGGATACTCCGGCAACTGGCCAAGAGCGGCGAGGATATCCTCACCAAAAACACAGCGGAGCAACTCCCCCAGGAACACGACAATCACAGTGTATTGACAGTCTTTGACACTTTTGCTTCAAACAATCGGCGCAAGAAGGCACTCCACGACCTCGCCGAAGTCTGCCAAGTCGCAACAATAAATCCCTGGAACGACACAACCATAACTTTCAACGCCAGTGACGAACCAAAAATCCGGTCAGTCCGGGAACCAGCCACCTTTGTCCTCAACCCAATTGTGGATGGCTTTTGGCTCACTAAAGTGCTCATGGACGGTGGCAGCAGACTAAACCTCATCTACGAGGACACACTGAATAAAATGGAAATAGACAGGAGCCGCATCAAGCACAGTAATACAACCTTCCAAGGGATCATTCCCAGCCGGGAGGCACGATGCGCAGGGAAAATTACACTCGATGTGGTATTCGGCATGCCGGAGAACAATTGGTCCGAAGAGGTAACCTTCCAAGTGGCCCCTTTCAATAGTGGATATCATGCCCTATTGGGGTGAGATGCACTCACACGCTTTCACGTTATACCTCATTACGGGTATATGAAGCTCAAGATGCTCAGGACCAACGGTATTATCACTCTTGCTAGTGATTCGGACATAGCCCTCCGCGCCGAAAACAAAACAGCATCCCTAGCCCTCGAGGCACTGTCTGAGGCCCTCGTGGTCGAAGAATTAAACACACTACGCTCTATGGCGGATAGGGACGATGTAATCCTTGATAAGCGTCCCAAATCCACCTCCTTCAAACCAGCAGACGAAATAGTCAAATTTCAAGTCCACCCGACGGACCCCAAGAAGACAGCTTCCATCGGGGCACGGCTGGACCCAACGGTTGACGCCGTACTGTGAACGTTCCTGCACGAGAACTGGGATATATTCGCCTGGCACCCTTCCGATATGCCAGGAATCCCACGCAGGCTGGCCGAACACAGTCTCAATATATTGAAGGGATATAAGCCGGTTAAGCAAACACTGCGGTGCTTTCCGAACCTAAACGACAAGCCGTGGGGGAGGAGCTAGCCAAGTTAATCGAGGCTAGATTCATCAGAGAAATAAAACACCCGGCCTGGCTAGCAAACCTGGTGATGGTACCAAAGAAGGACAAATCCTGGCGCTTGCGCGTCAATTTCAACGACGTCAATAGGGCTTGCCCTAAGGATCCTTCCCCCTCCCCCGCATCAATCAAGATTATTGACGCTACTACACGACATGACTCACTGTGTTTTATCGACGCATACTCCGGGTACCATCAAATTAAAATGAAGGAATCCGGTCAAGATGCAACGGCATTCATCACCCCATACGGGACTATCTGCCTCAACACTATGCCCTTTGGGCTTAAAGACACCGACGCCACCTACCAACGCATAATTCAAACATACTGGAGAAGCAAATCGGCAAGATAGTGGAGGCATATGTAGATGACGTCATCATCGAGACTAAGCACATCAAGTCGTTAATAGACGACCTGCGTCTCACATTTGACAACCTCCGGACATATGACATTAAGCTCAATTCGGAAAAGTGTGTTTTCAGCGTTCCCGCCGGAAAGCTGCTGGGCTTCATTGTTTCCAATAGAGGAATTGAGGCAAATCCAGCCAAAATCCGAGCTTTGTCACAATTGGCTACACCAACCGACCTTAAACAGGTCCAAAAACTAGCCGGATGTGTGGCAGCTTTAAGCCGCTTTATCTCCAGACTAGGAGAAAAAGCATTGCCACTTTATCGCCTTCTCCGACGTACCGACCACTTCGAGTGGATGGAAGCGGCAACGGCCGGACTGGAGGAAATAAAGGCTCTTTTAGAGAGCAACCCAATCCTGGACGCGCCAAACATCGGCGAACCAATGTTATTATACATCTCTGCAGCACACCAGGCGGTGAGCATAGTGCTCATCATTGAGCGAGAGGAGGACGGACACAAGTTTCCACTCCAGAAACCAGTATACTGCGTATCCAATGTCCTTACACCATGCAAATCCCGGTACCCTCATTACCAAAAGATAGCATATGCGGTATTCACGGCATCCCCAAAGCTACAACACTACTTCCAAGAGTGTTCGATTATGGTGGCTTTCGTAGTACCACTTAATGGTGTAATAAATACCCGCGACTCTACGGGTCGTATTGCCAAGTGGGATATTGAGCTCCTACCATTTGACATAACATACAAACCACGCTGGGCCATTAAATCCCAAGTATTAGCTGACTTCGTTGTTGAATGGACAGAGGCCGAACTCCCTAAAGAGTATGGCACATATTCCAAATGGGTCATGTATTTCGATGGCTCTAAAATGCTCTCTGGTTTAGGAGCAGGCATCGTTTTAACGTCCCCGACTAGAGACGCAGTCTAGTATCTACTCCAAAATTATACACAGACTCCAACAATGTAGCCGAATACGAGGCCTTATTGCACGGTCTTCGGATGGCTACCTCCATGGGCATACAATGCCTGGAGGTGCGCGGGGATTCAAACCTTGCAATATCCCAAATAAATGGAGAATTTGATGCCAAGGATCCGAAGATGGTGGCCTATCGTAATGCCATACTCAAAATATCAGTGTGGTTCGAGGGACTCGAGTTCCATCATGTGGTTCGAGAAAGTAATCAAGCGGCGGACGTCCTCGCTCACATGGGCGCCAAGCACGACCCCGTCCCGCCTAACATATTTTTGGAAAGGATCTTCAAGCCTTCCGTGGTGTGGCAGGATGAGAGCGGCAACACTAGTCCGGATCCGACTATACCCCAAAATTCCGAACACAATACCAATATGATCGGGGGCTCAGACACCGTAATAACACCATCGGCCCATCTAATAATGGCAGTAATTGCCCCATGGACTGAACCGTTCTTTGCCTACCTTAATAGGCGAGAGCTCCCTAAGGACTAGAATGAGGCTCGCAGCTATATGCCTCCCACCGCTCTACAAACAATCCCCATTACTTGGCCTTTTGTTGTCTGGGGGCTTGATATGGTCGGACCCCTTAAAGGAGGAAGCCATAAGAAAAAATATCTGCTGGTCATGGTAGATAAATTCACCAAATGGATAGAGGCCAAACCAGTTAAAACGGCCAAAGCCGGACCAGTGATAGACTTTATATCCAGAGTTGTGCACCATTATGGTGTCCCACACAACATCATCACCGATAACGACTCCAACTTTACAGCCGATGAAGTGAAATATCTGGTGTGCTAGCCTGTCCATTAAGCTCGATTACGCCTCCATCTATCATCCACAAACAAACAGTCAAGTCGAATGACCTAATGGTCTTATTATGAGCGGCATTAAGCCTAGACTAGTGCGGTCTTTGAAAGAATCAAACAAGCACTGGGTTGAGGAGGTTGACTCCGTACTTTGGGGGCTACGGACCAAGCCCAATCGCACTACCAGATATACACCCTTCTTCATGGTGTACGGTGCAGAGGATGTGTTGCCCTGCGATATTATTCATGACTCATCTCGAGTGCGTATGTACGAAGAGAGAGAGGCCGAGCTCGATCGGCAGGACGGCTTAGATGCCCTGGAGGAGGAGCGCAACGTCGCAAAACCCCGTTCTGCATTTTATCAACAACATGCTCGCAAATATCAAAGTAGAGAAGTGCGGGCCAAGACCTATAACATTGGCGAACTCGTTCTACGCTTACCTGAGAAGAAAAAGGACAAACTCAAGCCCAATTGGGAGGGTCCCTTCACCATAGATGAAGTTCTTACTAGAGGAGCGTACTGCCTGCGTGATGCATCGGACAACCGTTTAGAGATGAACCCATGGAATGCCGCCAGACTCCAAGGATTCTACGCCTAGAGCTGGACTCTTTGTTCGTCTTCTTCTCCCTTTGTTTCCGTTATTCTTTTTCCTCTCTTTACCCTTTTTTCTAGCTTTAAGCTCTTGTGCGGCTAAACCACACACCTATGATGTGCACATCCTTACATGTATACACTCATAATACCTGGGGGCTTCTTTTATAGAAGCTTATTATTATTATTATTATTTTCCGAGCATCAAGCTCAACACATATGTGTACTCTTCCAAATATGTACCTTTTCTTCACCATTATATGCATCATTATGACTTAAATTTTGGCCAAGATGCGTTGCCTGGCTCCTGTGCTTATGCCCTACGTTCCCGTTTATTTGGCTAGGGCATAAAGGGAGCACCTCTGTGATTGTTACTGCCTGGTCATCCAGACGTGTATCTCAGAATGGGTGAAGCCGAAAGCTAGCGTTCTTAAGGGAATATTCGGTCGGCGGACTAAAGATGTTTTACCTTCATCACACCATGAACCCCCAGACATTATGTATCCTGCGATTTTTCAATCATAGTCCAGGCATGCATACTAACGCCTATCCGCCCAGGGAAAGGAACCTGTAACGGAACTATTCTCCCTGGAAGATGTTTCTTACAATCAACATGTAATATAACATAGCTAGCCAGATACAACTTGTCTGTTCAAGCAACTATGACCCCTACGCCTATTTCCATGCATGCCCCAGTTTATATTACCGAGAGGGTATTCAGAAACACTCCGAGCCTTCAGGTCTAGAGGTCGAAGCGAAAAGGTCTACCATGACAATCGTTTTACAATCCGGGTAGGGACAAATCTGTGAATCGAACTACATAGTCACTTGGTCTCAAAAACTTCTTCCTCTATGCCATCTAACAGGTTATCTAGCTTACAATCCTGCTGGGAATACTTGGCGGCTATGTTTACCTTGTCATACACCAGGCTAACTGGAATTCCTTTTCCATCTGACCCTGAGGTCCGACCCGGGCCATATGATTCGGACCAAGCTTGGTGTACCGTCTTTTTACCATGGCCTGGGCTTCTCGCGCACCTTCTCTGCAGGCCGGTATCGTCCATAATCGGAAGCGCCACTGAGCTCTCTGGAATAGCTTCACAAGCTCCTCCATACTTCCTGGAGGAGAGGCAGACAGCCACAAAGCTTTGGGAATGCTCTGCATTGCTTGTCGAGCTCGCTCGTGCAATTGGGATAGCTCTTGCAGAAGGTTGCCTTGAGAGCCGGACATTTCCTCTTCGGGACGGCCAGTCAGCATACCTGCATACATAAATCTGTTAGATCATTTCTTCGCTGAAATGCATAAAGGTAAGGTCAAAAACATACTGAATATGCCGCCTTGTAGCCTCCTATTCTCCTTGACGGCGTCAGCTAGCAAGGCTTGCACATCTTTTAGTTCTACACCCAGCAGGGTATTGGAATCCTGCAGCTTGTTCTTTTCATCCCTGTCCTGCGTCAGCACACGTTCGCCTGCCGCATGTTTCCTTTTGGCCTCCTCTTCACTAGCCTGGTCGATTTTAAGTTTTTCCCTTAGTTGATCTACTGATCTTGTCAGCGGAAACACAACAATATTAATATTAATGGTATATGATTATACTTTTTTCTGATAAGGGGAAACATTACCAGGCGGTGCCCCCTTAGAGTTCTTCAATTGAGCGGTAGCCATAGCTAGTTGGGTCTGACACTTTTCCAGCTCTTGAGACAACAGGTTGTTCTTTTCCGTGAGTACCTGATTATACAATGATCCTTAAATTAGTTTTATCAATTGCTTCATGTCTCAGGGGCTACTAGTATATGATTATCAAATCTACACTTACCCGCATATCTTTTAAATGCTGGTCCATGGCTCTAGCATATGATTATCAAATCTACAATTACCAACTCAGATGTATGCATCGACAGAGTTGAAGGCATTGAATGCCTCTTTTGAAAAGCCGGGATCGTGGAGAGCGGCCATCCGGCGCCGATGATTCATGGCGCTCTCCACTTTGGAGTTTGTGACGGACACATCATCCGAATCCTCTGCCGAAGGACAATCCGGCGTCACTCTCTTATCAACCCTTTTCTTTAAGGCAGGGTCTGGAGCCTGACTTGTGGAGGCATGGCCGGCAGGATCCCCGGACATAGTTTGGCGAATGCTTTTCCTGATAAGACACAATTTGATGTGACTGCCAGGAGGCATGATTAAAAATCATACCTCTTTAATGAAGGTTCTGGCATATTGTCGTTTGCCTTTCTCTTTGATGATTTGCTCGGCACGGGCGTCGCTCTCCTAGGAGATGCCTGTGGTGCACGTTGAGGCATTGAGTGCCTCCCCTTTGGAGCACGAAATAGTGTGGTGGGTGAGGCGTAATGAGGAAGCTCTTTCGAAGAAGGTGTCTCTTGATTACTTACATCTGAGGCAGGAAGGAGGCCGGAATAGTCGGCCATGATTGGCACTATTATGCCATCATCGCTCGCCTGGTAGAATACTCCCTCCTCGAGCTCTACAAATATGTCCGAATCTTCTTCGTATCCAGGGTCAAGGTCCTGGTTACGATTCTCCAGCTGAGGAGCAGGGATATAGATCCCCGCTATAACCTTCCGCCATTCCTATTACAAATGGAAGGGTTAATGCCAATTAAGCATGACTCAGGGAGAGGATTGAGTAGAGTAATGGGATTAAAACTCACCTAGCTAGGAGGTTTGTACATAGAGAATCCTTCCAGAAGCGTAAGATGAGTGAACTCCTCTTTCTCCCCTTTATACAGATCGGCTAGTATAGCGGCCAGGGCAGAAAGGGAATCTGGACCCTTCCGTCCACAACGCGGGGCGTCGTCTGCCCCATTGTAGTGCCACATGGGAAGCCCCCTGAATTGGAGCGGCTGGACACCTCGCACTATGGAAATGGCCATTACATCAATTATTTATAATACGGACTATGCAAGTGTCCTTATCTTGGGCATTAATTGTTGGACTTCCGTACTATCTTCCTCCTCAAGGCTCCGAGGGCGCCAGCTATGGCGTTTCTTCAATGGAGCACTGGTAAATTCGGGAAGGCCCATTCGGAATGGGTGAGGGAGAGTGATGTCCTCAATATAGAACCATTCTGAAGGCCACTCTTCAGATGCCTTCTTCGGCGTGCTAGATAAGTATCCGGTCTCGGCTATGCATCATATTTCAGCACCACCCACCTCGAATATAGATCCCTTGAGGGAGCGAGGGACGAGGCAGAATAGTTTCCTCCATAGCTCAAAATGGGCCTCGCAGCCCAGGAATAGCTCGCACAGAGCAACATAGCCCGTGACATGCAGAATGGAACCAGGTGTGAGATTGTGCAGTTGGAGACCATAGTACTCTAGAAGACCTCAGAGGAAGGGTGGATTGGAAACCTGACGCCTCTCAACAAGTAGGATATGAAGCGCACCCGTTCCTCCCTGGTTGGATTGGGGAAATTTTCCACCAGAACTTCGCCTGTGAAGGAGGT